>NW_027250706.1:108178-120937 GCF_044704955.1 Pristiophorus japonicus | reverse complement strand
CTCCCCCCGCTCTCTCTCCCCCGCTCTCTCTCTCCCCCGCTCTCGCTCTCTCCCCCCGCTCTCTCTCTCTCCTTCCGCTCTCTCTCTCTCGCCCCGCTCTCTCTCTGCCCCCGCTCTCTCTCTCTCGCCCCGCTCTCTCTCTCTCGCCCCGCTCTCTCTCTCCCCCTGCTCTCTCTCTCCCCCGCTCGCTCTCTCTCCCCCCCGCTCTCTCTCCCCCCCGCTCTCTCTCTCCCCCCGCTCGTTCTCTCCCCCCGCTCTCTCTCCCCCCGCTCTCTCTCTCCCCCGCTCTCGCTCTCTCCCCCTGCTCTCTCTCTCTCCTTCCGCTCTCTCTCTCTCGCCCCGCTCTCTCTCTCTCCCCCGCTCTCTCTCTCTCCGCCCCGCTCACTCTCTCCCCCCGCTCTCTCTCTCTCCCGCTCTCTCTCTCTCTCTCGCTCCGCTCTCTCTCTGCCCCCGCTCTCTCTCTCTCCCCCGCTCGCTCTCTCTCTCTCCCCGCGCTCTCTCTTTTCCCTTCGCTCTCCCTCCCCCCGCTCTCCCTCTCTCTCCCCGCTCTCTCTCACTCTCACCCCCCACTCCCTCTCTCTCCCCGCTCTCTCTCTCTCTCTCCCCCCACTCTCTCTCTCCCTCCGCTCTCTCTCTCTCCCCCGCTCGCTCTCTCTCTCTCCCCCCGCTCTCTCTCTCTCCCCCCGCTCTCTCTCTCTCCCCCCGCTCTCTCTCTCTCTCCCCGCTCTCTCTCTCTCTCCCCCCACTCTCTCTCTCCCCCCGCTCTCTCTCTCTCCCCCGCTCGCTCTCTCTCTCTCCCCCCGCTCTCTCTCTCTCCCCCCGCTCTCTCTCTCTCCCCCGCTCTCTCTCTCTCTCCCCCCACTCTCTCTCTCCCCCCGCTCTCTCTCTCTCCCCCGCTCGCTCTCTCTCTCTCCCCCCGCTCTCTCTCTCTCCCCCCGCTCTCTCTCTCTCCCCCCGCTCTCTCTCTCTCCCCCCCGCTCTCTCTCTCTGCCCCCGCTCTCTCTCTCCCCCACTCTCGCTCTCTCCCCCCGTTCTCTCTCTCTCTCCCCCGCGCTCTCTCTCTCTCCCCAGCTCTGTCTCTCTCCCCCCGCTCGCTCTCTCTCCCACCGCTCTCTCTCCCCCCGCTCTCTCTCTCGCTCCTCCCACTCTCGCTCTCTCCCCCCCCGCGCTCTCTCTCTCTCCCCAGCTCTGTCTCTCTCCCCCCGCTCTCTCTCTCTCCCCCCGCTGTCTCTCTCTCTCTCCCCCCCGCTCTCTCTCTCTGCCCCCGCTCTCTCTCTCCCCCACTCTCGCTCTCTCCCCCCGTTCTCTCTCTCTCTCCCCCGCGCTCTCTCTCTCTCCCCAGCTCTGTCTCTCTCCCCCCGCTCGCTCTCTCTCCCCCCGCTCGCTCTCTCTCCCACCACTCACTCACTCTCCCCCCGCTCTCTCTCTCTCATCCCGCTCTCACTCTCTCTCCCCCCCTCGCTCTCTCTCCCCCTCGCTCTCTCTCCCCCCGCTCTCTCTCTCTCTCCCCCCGCTCTCTCTCTCGCTCCTCCCACTCGCTCTCTCTCACCCCACTCTCTCTCTCTCTCCCCGCTCTCTCTCTCTCTCCCCCCGCTCTCTCACCTCCCGCTCTCTCTCTCTCCCCCGCGCTCTCTCTCTCTCCCTGCTCTCTCTCTCTCCCCCGCTCTCTCTCTCTCCCCCCGCTCTCTCTCTCCTCCTGCTCTCACTCTCTCTCCCCGCTCTCTCTCTCCCCCCGCGCTCTCTCTCTCCCCGCTCTCTCTCTCTGCCCCCCGCTCTCTCTCTCTCTCCCCCCGCTCTCTCTCTCTCTCCCCCCGCTCTCTCTCTCTCCCCCCCGCTCTCTCTCTCTCTCTCCCCCGCTCTCTCTCTCTCCCCCCGCTCGCTCTCTCTCTCCCCGCTGTCTCTCTCTCCCCGCTCTCTCTCTCTCCCCCGCTCTCTCTCTCTCTCCCCGCGCTCGCTCTCTCTCTCCCCGCTGTCTCTCTCTCCCCGCTCTCTCTCTCCCCCCGCTCTCTCTCTCTCTCCCCCCGCTCTCTCTCTCTCTCCCCCCGCTCTCTCTCTCTCTCCCCCCGCTCTCTCTCTCTCTCTCCCCCCGCTCTCTCTCTCTCTCCCCCCGCTCTCTCTCTCTCTCCCCGCTCTCTCTCTCCCCCCGCTCTCTCTCTCTCCCACCGCTCGCTCTCTCTCTCCCCGCTGTCTCTCTCTCCCCGCTCTCTCTCTCTCCCCCCCCCGCTCGCTCTCTCTCTCCCCGCTCTCTCTCTCTCTCTCCTCGCTCTCTCTCGCTCCCCCCACTCTCTCTCTCTCTCCCGCTCTCTCTCGCTCCCCCCACTCTCTCTCTCTCTCCCCGCTCTCTCTCGCTCCCCCCACTCTCTCTCTCTCTCCCCGCTCTCTCTCTCTCTGCCCCCCACTCTCTTTTTCTCTCTCCTCCCGCTCTCTCTCTCTCTCTCTGCCCCCCGCTCTCTCTCTCTCCCCCTCTCTCTCTCTCTCTGCCTCCCCACTCTCTCTCTCTGCCTCCCGCTCTCTCTCTCTCTCTCTCCCCCCACTCGCTCTCTCTCCATCCCGCACTCTCTCTCTCTTCTCCCACTCTCTCTCTCTTCCCCCTCACTCTCTGTCTCTCTCTCTGCCCGCTCGCTCTCTCTCTCTCGCCTTGCTCTCTCTCTCTCTCCTCCCCCTCGCTCTCTCTCTCTCCCCCCCGCACTCTCTCTCTCCCCGCTCTCTCTCTCTCCCCCCTGCTCTCTCTCTCCCCCCGCTCGCTCTCTCTCCCCCCCGCTCTCTCTCTCTCCCCGCTCGCTCTCTCCCCCCGCTCTCTCTCCCCCCGCTCTCTCTCTCCCCCGCTCTTGCTCTCTCCCCCGCTCTCTCTCTCTCCTTCCGCTCTCTCTCTCTCCTTCCGCTCTCTCTCTCTCGCCCCGCTCTCTCTCTGCCCCCGCTCTCTCTCTCCCCCCTGCTCTCTCTCTCTCGCCCCGCTCACTCTCTCCCCGCTCTCTCTCTCTCCTTCCGCTCTCTCTCTCTCGCCCCGCTCTCTCTCTGCCCCCGCTCTCTCTCTCCCCCCCTGCTCTCTCTCTCCCCCCTCGCTCTCTCTCTCCCCGTTCGCTCTCTCTCTCCCCCACTCCCTCTCTCTCTCTCCCCCCGTTCTCTCTCTCCCCCCCACTCGCTCTCTCTCCCCACGCACGCTCTCTCTCCCCCCGCTCGCTCTCTCTCCCCCGCTCGCTCTCTCTCTCCCCCGTTCGCTCTCTCTCTCTCCCCGCTCTCTCCCCCCACCCGCTCTCTCTCTCTCTCCTCCCCCTCGCTCTCTCTCCCCCCAGCTCTCTCTCTCTCCCCCCCGCACTCTCTCTCTCCCCGCTCTCTCTCTCTCCCCTGCTCTCTCTCTCCCCCCGCTCGCTCTCTCTCCCCCTGCTCTCTCTCTCCCCCCGCTCGCTCTCTCTCCCCCCCGCTCTCTCTCTCCCCCGCTCGCTCTCTCCCCCCGCTCTCTCTCCCCCCGCTCTCTCTCTCCCCCGCTCTCGCTCTCTCCCCCGCTCTCTCTCTCTCCTTCCGCTCTCTCTCTCTCCCCCGTTCTCTCTCTCGCCCCGCTCTCTCTCTCCCCCCGCTCACTCTCTCCCCCGCTCTCGCTCTCTCCCCCCGCTCTCTCTCTCTCCTTCCGCTCTCTCTCTCTCCTTCCGCTCTCTCTCTCGCCCCGCTCTCTCTCTGCCCCCGCTCTCTCTCTCTCTCCCCCGCTCTCTCTCTCGCCCCGCTCTCTCTCCCCCTGCTCTCTCTCTCCCCCCGCTCGCTCTCTCTCCCCCCGCTCTCTCCCCCCCGCTCTCTCTCTCCCCCGCTCGTTCTCTCCCCCCGCTCTCTCTCCCCCCGCTCTCTCTCTCCCCGCTCTCGCTCTCTCCCCCCGCTCTCTCTCTCTCCTTCCGCTCTCTCTCTCTCCTTCCGCTCTCTCTCTCTCGCCCCGCTCTCTCTCTCCCCCGCTCACTCTCTCCCCCGCTCTCGCTCTCTCCCCCCGCTCTCTCTCTCTCCTTCCGCTCTCTCTCTCTCCTTCCGCTCTCTCTCTCTCGCCCCGCTCTCTCTCTGCCCCCGCTCTCTCTCTCTCTCCCCCGCTCTCTCTCTCTCGCCCCGCTCTCTCTCTCCCCTGCTCTCTCTCTCCCCCCGCTCGCTCTCTCTCCCCCCCGCTCTCTCTCCCCCCGCTCTCTCTCTCCCCCCGCTCGTTCTCTCCCCCGCTCTCTCTCCCCCCGCTCTCTCTCTCGCCCCGCTCACTCTCTCCCCCCGCTCTCTCTCTCGCCCCGCTCTCTCTCTCCCCCGCTCTCTCTCTCGCCCCGCTCTCTCTCTGCCCCCGCTCTCTCTCTCTCCCCCGCTCGCTCTCTCTCTCTCCCGCGCTCTCTCTTTTCCCTTCGCTCTCCCTCCCCCCGCTCTCCCTCTCTCTCCGCTCTCTCTCACTCTCACCCCCACTCCCTCTCTCTCCCCGCTCTCTCTCTCTCTCTCCCCCACTCTCTCTCTCCCCCGCTCGCTCTCTCTCTCTCCCCCCGCTCTCTCTCTCTCCCCGCTCTCTCTCACTCTCACCCCCCACTCCCTCTCTCTCCCGCTCTCTCTCTCTCTCTCCCCCACTCTCTCTCTCCCCCCGCTCTCTCTCTCTCCCCCGCTCGCTCTCTCTCTCTCCCCCCGCTCTCTCTCTCTCCCTCCGCTCTCTCTCTCTCCCCCCGCTCTCTCTCTCTCTCCCCCGCTCTCTCTCTCTCTCCCCCCACTCTCTCTCTCCCCCGCTCTCTCTCTCTCCCCCGCTCGCTCTCTCTCTCTCCCCCCGCTCTCTCTCTCTCCCCCCGCTCTCTCTCTCTCCCCCGCTCTCTCTCTCTCCCCCCACTCTCTCTCTCCCCCCGCTCTCTCTCTCCCCCGCTCGCTCTCTCTCTCTCCCCCCGCTCTCTCTCTCTCCCCCCGCTCTCTCTCTCCCCCCGCTCTCTCTCTCTCCCCCCGCTCTCTCTCTCTGCCCCCGCTCTCTCTCTCTCTGCCCCCGCTCTCTCTCTCTCTCCCCCCACTCTCTCTCTCCCCCCGCTCTCTCTCTCTCCCCGCTCGCTCTCTCTCTCTCCCCCCGCTCTCTCTCTCTCCCCCCGCTCTCTCTCTCTGCCCCCGCTCTCTCTCTCTCTGCCCCCCGCTCTCTCTCTCTCTCCCCCACTCTCGCTCTCTCCCCCCGTTCTCTCTCTCTCTCCCCCGCGCTCTCTCTCTCTCCCCAGCTCTGTCTCTCTCCCCCGCTCGCTCTCTCTCCCCCCGCTCGCTCTCTCTCCCACCACTCTCTCACTCTCTCCCCCGCTCTCTCTCTCTCATCCCGCTCTCACTCTCTCTCCCCCCCTCGCTCTCTCTCCCCCCTCTCTCTTCTCCCCCCCCCGCTCTCTCTCTCTCTCCCCCCGCTCTCTCTCACCCCACTCTCTCTCTCTCTCCCCGCTCTCTCTCTCTTCTCTCCCCCCGCTCTCTCACCTCCCGCTCTCTCTCTCTCCCCCGCGCTCTCTCCTCTCCCCTGCTCTCTCTCTCTCCCCCCGCTCTCTCTCTCCCCCGCTCTCTCTCTCTCTCCTCCTGCTCTCACTCTCTCTCCCCGCTCTCTCTCTCCCCCCGCGCTCTCTCTCTCTCCCCGCTCTCTCTCTCTGCCCCCCGCTCTCTCTCTCTCTCCCCCCGCTCTCTCTCTCTCTCCCCCGCTCTCTCTCTCTCTCCCCCCGCTCTCTCTCTCTCTCTCCCCCCGCTCTCTCTCTCTCTCCCCCCGCTCGCTCTCTCTCTCCCCGCTGTCTCTCTCTCCCCGCTCTCTCTCTCTCCCCCCGCTCTCTCTCTCTCTCCCCCCGCTCGCTCTCTCTCTCCCCGCTGTCTCTCTCTCCCCGCTCTCTCTCTCTCCCCCCGCTCTCTCTCTCTCTCCCCCGCTCTCTCTCTCTCTCCCCCCGCTCTCTCTCTCTCTCCCCCCGCTCTCTCTCTCTCTCTCCCCCCGCTCTCTCTCTCTCTCCCCCCGCTCTCTCTCTCTCTCCCCGCTCTCTCTCCCCCCGCTCTCTCTCTCTCCCACCGCTCGCTCTCTCTCTCACCCGCTGTCTCTCTCTCCCCGCTCTCTCTCTCCCCCCCCCCGCTCGCTCTCTCTCTCCCCGCTCTCTCTCTCTCCTCGCTCTCTCTCGCTCCCCCCACTCTCTCTCTCTCTCCCGCTCTCTCTCGCTCCCCCCACTCTCTCTCTCTCCCCGCTCTCTCTCGCTCCCCCCACTCTCTCTCTCTCTCCCCGCTCTCTCTCTCCTGCCCCCCACTCTCTCTCTCTCCCCCGCGCTCTCTCTCTCTCCCTGCTCTCTCTCTCTCCCCCCGCTCTCTCTCTCTCCCTCCGCTCTCTCTCTCCTCCTGCTCTCACTCTCTCTCCCCGCTCTCTCTCTCCAACCCGCTCGCTCTCTCTCTCCCCGCTCTCTCTCTCTCTCTCCCCGCTCTCTCTCTCTCCCCGCTCTCTCTCTCTCCCCCCCTCGCTCTCTCCCCCCCCGCTCTCTCTCTCTCTCTCCCCGCTCTCTCTCTCTCCCCCGCTCTCTCTCTCTCCCCCCCTCGCTCTCTCCCCCCCCCGCTCGCTCTCTCTCTCTCCCCGCTCTCTCTCTCTCTCCCCGCTCTCGCGCTCTCTCTCCCCGCTCTCTCTCTCTCTCCCCGCTCTCTCTCTCTCTCCCCCGCTCGCTCGCTCTCTCTCCCCGCTCTCTCTCTCTCCCCGCTCTCTCTCTCTCTCCCTGCTCTCGCTCTCTCTCTCCCCGCTGTCTCTCTCTCCCCGCTCTCTCTCTCTCCCCCCGTTCGCTCGCTCTCTCTCCCCGCTCTCTCTCTCTCCCCCCGTTCGCTCGCTCTCTCTCCCCGCTCTCTCTCTCCCCCCCCGCTCGCTCTCTCTCTCCCCGCTCTCTCTCTCTCCCCCGCTCTCTCTCTCTCTCCCCCCGCTCTCTCTCTCTCTCCCCGCTCTCTCTCTCTCCCCCGCTCTCTCTCTCTCTCCCCGCTCTCTCTCTCTCCCCCGCTCTCTCTCTCTCTCCCCGCTCTCTCTCTCTCCCCCGCTCTCTCTCTCTCTCCCCGCTCTCTCTCTCTCTCCCCGCTCTCTCTCTCTCCCCCGCTCTCTCTCTTTCTCCCCGCTCTCTCTCTCTCCCCCCGCTCTCTCTCTCTCTCCCCGCTCTCTCTCTCTCCCCCCGCTCTCCCTCTCTCTCCCCGCTCTCTCTCTCTCCCCGCTCTCTCTCTCTCCCCGCTCTCTCTCTCTCTCCCCGCTCTCTCTCTCCCCCCCGCTCGCTCGCTCTCTCTCCCCGCTTCCTCTCTCTCTCCCCGCTCTCTCTCTCCCCCCGCTCTCTCTCTCTCTCCCCGCTCTCTCTCTCTCTCCCCGCTCTCTCTCTCCCCCCCCCGCTCGCTCGCTCTCTCTCCCCGCTCTCTCTCTCTCTCCCCGCTCTCTCTCTCTCTCCCCGCTCGCTCTCTCTCCGCCCGCTCGCTCTCTCTCCCCGCTCTCTCTCTCTCTCCCCCCCCCGCTCGCTCTCTCCCCCCCCGCTCGCTCTCTCTCTCCCCGCTCTCTCTCTCTCCCCACTCTCTCTCTCTCTCCCCCCCGCTCGCTCTCTCGCCCCGCTCTCTCTCTCTCTCTCCCCGCTCGCTCTCTCTCCCCCCGCTCGCTCTCTCTCTCCCCGCTCGCTCTCTCTCTCCCCCGCTCGCTCTCTCGCCCCGCTCTCTCTCTCTCTCCCCCCGCTCTCTCTCTCTCTCCCCCCGCTCTCTCTCTCTCTCCCCCCCCCGCTCGCTCTCTCTCCCCCCGCTCGCTCTCTCTCTCCCCGCTCTCTCTCTCTCCCCACTCTCTCTCTCTCTCCCCGCTCTCTCTCTCTCCCCACTCTCTCTCTCTCTCCCCCGCTCGCTCTCTCGCCCCGCTCTCTCTCTCTCTCCCCCGCTCTCTCTCTCTCCCCCCACTCGCTCTCTCTCCATCCCGCACTCTCTCTCTCTTCTCCCACTCTCTCTCTCTTCCCCCTCACTCTCTGTCTCTCTCTCTGCCCGCTCGCTCTCTCTCTCTCGCCTTGCTCTCTCTCTCTCTCCTCCCCCTCGCTCTCTCTCTCTCGCCTTGCTCTCTCTCTCTCTCCTCCCCCTCGCTCTCTCTCTCTCCCCCCCGCACTCTCTCTCTCCCCGCTCTCTCTCTCTCCCCCTGCTCTCTCTCTCCCCCCGCTCGCTCTCTCTCCCCCCCGCTCTCTCTCTCCCCCCGCTCTCTCTCCCCCCGCTCTCGCTCTCTCCCCCGCTCTCTCTCTCTCCTTCCGCTCTCTCTCTCTCCCCCCGCTCGCTCTCTCTCCCCCCCGCTCTCTCTCTCCCCCCGCTCGCTCTCTCCCCCCGCTCTCTCTCCCCCCGCTCTCTCTCTCCCCTGCTCTCGCTCTCTCCCCCCGCTCTCTCTCTCTCCCCCCGCTCTCTCTCTCTCCCCCCGCTCTCTCTCTCTCTCCCCCCGCTCTCTCTCTCTCTCCCCGCTCTCTCTCTCTCTCCCCGCTCTCTCTCTCTCCCCCGCTCTCTCTCTCTCTCCCCGCTCTCTCTCTCTCTCCCCGCTCTCTCTCTCTCCCCCCGCTCTCTCTCTCTCTCCCCGCTCTCTCTCTCTCTCTCCCCCCGCTCTCTCTCTCTCTCCCCGCTCTCTCTCTCTCTCCCCGCTCTCTCTCTCTCTCCCCGCTCTCTCTCTCTCTCCCCGCTCTCTCTCTCTCCCCCCGCTCTCTCTCTCTCTCCCCGCTCTCTCTCTCTCCCCCCGCTCTCTCTCTCTCTCCCCGCTCTCTCTCTCTCCCCGCTCTCTCTCTCTCTCCCCGCTCTCTCTCTCTCTCCCCGCTCGCTCTCTCTCCGCCCGCTCGCTCTCTCTCTCCCCGCTCTCTCTCTCTCTCCCCGCTCTCTCTCTCTCCCCCCGCTCTCTCTCTCTCTCCCCGCTCTCTCTCTCTCCCCGCTCTCTCTCTCTCTCCCCGCTCTCTCTCTCTCTCCCCGCTCGCTCTCTCTCCGCCCGCTCGCTCTCTCTCTCCCCGCTCTCTCTCTCTCCCCACTCTCTCTCTCTCTCCCCGCTCTCTCTCTCTCTCCCCCCCCCCGCTCGCTCTCTCTCCCCCCGCTCGCTCTCTCTCTCCCCGCTCGCTCTCTCTCCCCCCGCTCGCTCTCTCTCTCCCCGCTCTCTCTCTCTCCCCACTCTCTCTCTCTCTCCCCGCTCTCTCTCTCTCCCCACTCTCTCTCTCTCTCCCCCGCTCGCTCTCTCGCCCCGCTCGCTCTCTCTCTCCCCGCTCTCTCTCTCTCCCCACTCTCTCTCTCTCTCCCCGCTCTCTCTCTCTCCCCACTCTCTCTCTCTCCCCCAGTCTCTCGCTCTCTCTCGCCCCGCTCACTCTCTTTCCCTCCGCTCTCTCTCTCCCCGCTCTCTCTCTCTCCCCCCAGCTCTCTCTCTCCCTCTCCCCCCGCTCTCTCTCTCTCTCCCTCTCCCCCCGCTCTCTCTCTCTCTCCCTCTCCCCCCGCTCTCTCTCTCTCTCCCTCTCCCCCCGCTCTCTCTCTCTCTCCCTCTCCCCC
The DNA here is from genome assembly GCF_044704955.1 of Pristiophorus japonicus. Classification (NCBI taxonomy): domain Eukaryota; kingdom Metazoa; phylum Chordata; class Chondrichthyes; family Pristiophoridae; genus Pristiophorus; species Pristiophorus japonicus. Next base: position 111,475 of record NW_027250706.1, on the reverse strand, counting down.
CGCTCCCTCTCTCTCTCCCCGGCCCCACCCCCCGCGACCCTCCCACTTACCCGCTTTCCCCCGGTACTGAGCCGTAGCGGGCTGAGGAATGGATCAAATATCACATGGCTCGCGTTGAGATCAATGGGCGACTGTTTCTTTCCAATCGAACACAGACTCCAGGCACTGTTCACCAGCCCCCAGAAAGGTGGTCCTGTAGAGCGGGTACAGGGGGTTAGATACAGAGTAAAGCTCCCTCTACACTGTCCCATCAAACACTCCCAGGGCAGGTACAGGGGGTTAGATACAGAGTAAAGCTCCCTCTACACTGTCCCATCAAACACTCCCAGGACAGGTACAGGGGGTTAGATACAGAGTAAAGCTCCCTCTACACTGTCCCATCAAACACTCCCAGGGCAGGTACAGGGGGTTAGATACAGAGTAAAGCTCCCTCTACACTGTCCCATCAAACACTCCCAGGGCAGGTACAGGGGGTTAGATACAGAGTAAAGCTCCCTCTACACTGTCCCATCAAACACTCCCAGGGCAGGTACAGAGGGTTAGATACAGAGTAAAGCTCCCTCTACACTGTCCCATCAAACACTCCCAGGGCAGGTACAGGGGGTTAGATACAGAGTAAAGCTCCCTCTACACTGTCCCATCAAACACTCCCAGGGCAGGTACAGGGGGTTAGATACAGAGTAAAGCTCCCTCTACACTGTCCCATCAAACACTCCCAGGGCAGGTACAGGGGGTTAGATACAGAGTAAAGCTCCCTCTACACTGTCCCATCAAACACTCCCAGGGCAGGTACAGGGGGTTAGATACAGAGTAAAGCTCCCTCTACACTGTCCCATCAAACACTCCCAGGGCAGGTACAGGGGGTTAGATACAGAGTAAAGCTCCCTCTACACTGTCCCCATCAAACACTCCCAGGGCAGGTACAGGGGGTTAGATACAGAGTAAAGCTCCCTCTACACTGTCCCCATCAAACACTCCCAGAGCGGGTACAGGGGGTTAGATACAGAGTAAAGCTCCCTCTACACTGTCCCATCAAACACTCCCAGGGCAGGTACAGGGGGTTAGATACAGAGTAAAGCTCCCTCTATACTGTCCCATCAAACACTCCCAGGGCAGGTACAGGGGGTTAGATACAGAGTAAAGCTCCCTCTACACTGTCCCATCAAACACTCCCAGGGCAGGTACAGGGGGTTAGATACAGAGTAAAGCTCCCTCTACACTGTCCCACCAAACACTCCCAGGGCAGGTACACGGGGTTAGATACAGAGTAAAGCTCCCTCTACACTGTCCCATCAAACACTCCCAGGGCAGGTACAGGGGGTTAGATACAGAGTAAAGCTCCCTCTACACTGTCCCATCAAACACTCCCAGGGCAGGTACAGGGGGTTAGATACAGAGTAAAGCTCCCTCTACACTGTCCCATCAAACACTCCCAGGGCAGGTACAGGGGGTTAGATACAGAGTAAAGCTCCCTCGACACTGTCCCATCAAACACTCCCAGGGCAGGTACAGGGGGTTAGAGACAGAGTAAAGCTCCCTCTACACTGTCCCATCAAACACTCCCAGGGCAGGTACAGGGGGTTAGATACAGAGTAAAGCTCCCTCTACACTGTCCCATCAAACACTCCCAGGGCAGGTACAGGGGGTCAGATACAGAGTAAAGCTCCCTCCACACTGTCCCATCAAACACTCCCAGGGCAGGTACAGGGGGTTAGATGCAGAGTAAAGCTCCCTCTACACTGTCCCATCAAACACTCCCAGGGCAGGTACAGGGGGTTAGATACAGAGTGAAGCTCTCTCTACACTGTCCCATCAAACACTCCCAGGGCAGGTACAGGGGGTTAGATACAGAGTAAAGCTCCCTCTACACTGTCCCATCAAACACTCCCAGGGCTGGTACAGGGGGTTAGATACAGAGTAAAGCTCCCTCTACACTGTCCCATCAAACACTCCCAGGGCAGGTACAGGGAGTTAGATACAGAGTAAAGTTTCCTCTACACTGTCCCATCAAACACTCCCAGGGCAGGTACAGGGGGTTAGATACAGAGTAAAGCTCCCTCTACATTGTCCCATCAAACACTCCCAGGGCAGGTACAGGGGGTTCGATACAGAGTAAAGCTCCCTCTACACTGTCCCATCAAACACTCCCAGGGCAGGTACAGGGGGTTAGATACAGAGTAAAGCTCCCTCTACACTGTCCCATCAAACACTCCCAGGGCAGGTACAGGGGGTTAGATACAGAGTAAAGCTCCCTCTACACTGTCCCATCAAACACTCCCAGGGCAGGTACAGGGGGTTAGATACAGAGTAAAGCTCCCTCTACACTGTCCCCATCAAACACTCCCAGGGCAGGTACAGGGGGTTAGATACAGAGTAAAGCTCCCTCTACACTGTCCCATCAAACACTCCCAGGGCAGGTACAGGGGGTTAGATACAGAGTAAAGCTCCCTCTACACTGTCCCATCAAACACTCCCAGGGCTGGTACAGGGGGTTACATACAGAGTAAATCTCCCTCTACACTGTCCCATCAAACACTCCCAGGGCAGGTACAGGGGGTTAGATACAGAGTAAATCTCCCTCTACACTGCCCCATCAAACACTCCCAGGGCAGGTACAGGGGGTTAGATACAGAGTAAAGATCCCTCTACACTGTCCCATCAAACACTCCCAGGGCAGGTACAGGGGGTTAGATACAGAGTAAAGCTCCCTCTACACTGTCCCCATCAAACACTCCCAGGGCAGGTACAGGGGGTTAGATACAGAGTAAAGCTCCCTCTACACTGTCCCATCAAACACTCCCAGGGCAGGTACAGGGGTTAGATACAGAGTAAAGCTCCCTCTACACTGTCCCATCAAACACTCCCAGGGCAGGTACAGGGGTTAGATACAGAGTAAAGCTCCCTCTACACTGTCCCATCAAACACTCCCAGGGCAGGTACAGGGGGTTAGATACAGAGTAAAGCTCTCTCTACACTGTCCCATCAAACACTCCCAGGGCAGGTACAGGGGGTTAGATACAGAGTAAAGCTCCCTCTACACTGTCCCATCAAACACTCCCAGGGCAGGTACAGGGGGTTAGATACAGAGTAAAGCTCCCTCTACACTGTCCCATCAAACACTCCCAGGGCAGGTACAGGGGGTTAGATACAGAGTAAAGCTCACTCTACACTGTCCCATCAAACACTCCCAGGGCAGATACAGGGGGTTAGATACAGAGTAAAGCTCCCTCTACACTGTCCCATCAAACACTCCCAGGGCAGGTACAGGGGGTTAGATACAGAGTAAAGCTCCCTCTA
>NW_027250706.1:98178-103178 GCF_044704955.1 Pristiophorus japonicus | reverse complement strand
CTGCCCTGGGAGTGTTTGATGGGACAGTGTAGAGGGAGCTTTACTCTGTATCTAACCCCGTGCTGTACCTGCCCTGGGAGTGTTTGATGGGACAGTGTAGAGGGAGCTTTACTCTGTATCTAACCCCCTGTACCTGCCCTGGGAGTGTTTGATGGGACAGTGTAGAGGGAGCTTTACTCTGTATCTAACCCCCTGTACCTGCCCTGGGAGTGTTTGATGGGACAGTGTAGAGGGAGCTTTACTCTGTATCTAACCCCCTGTACCTGCCCTGGGAGTGTTTGATGGGACAGTGTAGAGGGAGCTTTACTCTGTATCTAACCCCCTGTACCTGCCCCGGGAGTGTTTGATGGGACAGTGTAGAGGGAGCTTTACTCTGTATCTAACCCCCTGTACCTGCCCTGGGAGTGTTTGATGGGACAGTGTAGAGGGAGCCTTACTCTGTATCTAACCCCCTGTACCTGCCCTGGGAGTGTTTGATGGGACAGTGTAGAGAGAGCTTTACTCTGTATCTAACCCCCTGTACCTGCCCTGGGAGTGTTTGATGGGACAGTGTAGAGGGAGCTTTACTCTGTATCTAACCCCCTGTACCTGCCCTGGGAGTGTTTGATGGGACAGTGTAGAGAATGGATGCAGTCAGTGACTTAACCTGGGACGAAATTTCCTCCAACTGCATCTTTATACGCCCACCAGTCATCGTGAGATTTGGCAAATTGACCTGTGAAAAAACAGAGAATTATTTCGATGTATCGCGAGATCCAGTTTGAAAGACAATAACTACAACAGATTCTATTTATACAGCACGTTTAATGTCCCAAGCCCTTAAAACCACCCTCTTTCATCAAGCAATCGGTCATTTGTGCTAATATCTGCTTATGCGGTTCGGTGTCAAATTTTAATCGTGTATCACTCCTGTGAAATGCCTTCAGACACTTCACTCGGTTAAACCCACCACCCAGCTCATGGTCTACAGGGCTGTAGTGATACCCGCCCTCCTGTATGGCCCAGAGACACGGACCATGTACAGTAGGTATCTCACCCCCAGCTCATGGTCTACAGGGCTGTAGTGATACCCGCCCTCCTGTATGGCCCAGAGACACGGACCGTGTACAGCAGGTATCTCACCCCCAGCTCATGGTCTACAGGGCTGTAGTGATACCCGCCCTCCTGTATGGCCCAGAGACACGGACCGTGTACAGCAGGTATCTCACCCCCAGCTCATGGTCTACAGGGCTGTAGTGATACCCGCCCTCCTGTATGGCTCAGAGACACGGACCGTGTACAGCAGGTATCTCACCCCCAGCTCATGGTCTACAGGGCTGTAGTGATACCCGCCCTCCTGTATGGCCCAGAGACACGGACCGTGTACAGTAGGTATCTCACCCCCAGCTCATGGTCTACAGGGCTGTAGTGATACCCGCCCTCCTGTATGGCCCAGAGACACGGACCGTGTACAGTAGACACCTCGAGCCGCTGGAGAAATACCACCGACGCTGTCTCCGCGAGATCCCGCAAATCCCCCGGGAGGACAGACGCACCAACGTTAGCGTCCTCGACCAGGCCCGACATCCCCAGCATCGAAGCACTGACCACACACTCGACCAGCTCCGCTGGGCAGGGCCACATTGTCCGCACGTCCCCCCCCCAGACACCAGACTCCCCAAAGCGAGCGCTCTACTCGGAACTCCTTCACGGGCAAGCGAGCCCCAAGGTGGGGCAGAGGGAACGTTACAAGGGACACACACCCCTCCCCCTGATAAAGTGCAACATCCCCCACCGACACCTGGGAGTCCCTGGCCCAAAGACCAGTCCGCCCCTGAGTGGAGGAAGTGCATCCGGGAGGGCGCTGAGCACCTCGAGTCTCGTCGCCAATTGCGAGCACGCAGAAAGCAAGCGCAAGGCAGCGGAAGGAGCGTGCGGCAAACCAGTCCCACCCTCCCCTTCCCTCAACGTCTATCTGTCCCACCCTCCCCTTTCCCTCAACGTCTATCTGTCCCACCCTCCCCTTCCCTCAACGTCTATCTGTCCCACCCTCCCCTTCCCTCAACGTCTATCTGTCCCACCCTCCCCTTCCCTCAACGTCTATCTGTCCCACCCTCCCCTTCCCTCAACGTCTATCTGTCCCACTCTCCCCTTCCCTCAACGTCTATCTGTCCCACCCTCCCCTTTCCCTCAACGTCTATCTGTCCCACCCTCCCCTTCCCTCAACGTCTATCTGTCCCACCCTCCCCTTCCCTCAACGTCTCTCTGTCCCAGCCTCCCCCTTTCCCTCAACGTCTATCTGTCCCACCCTCCCCTTCCCTCAACGTCTATCTGTCCCACCCTGTGACAGGGTCTGTGGCTCCCGTATTGGATTGTTCAGTCACCTCGAGAACTCGTGTTAGAGTGGGACTACATATGTAACAGTATGTATGCAATAAAGGTTCACATCGTATACTAGAAACATAGAAAATAGGTGCAGAAGCAGGCCATTGGGCCCTTCGAGCCTGCCCCACCATTGGGCCCTTCGAGCCTGCCCCACCATTGAATATGATCATGACTGAACATGCAACTTCAATACCCCACTCCTGCCTTCTCTCCATACCCCCCTGATCCCTTTAGCCGTAAGGACCACATCTAACTCCCTCTTGAATATATCCAACGAACTGGCCCCCAACAACTTTCTGTGGTAGAGAATTCCACAGGTTCACAATTCTCTGGGTGAAGAAGTTTCTCCTCATCTCGGTCCTAAATGGCTTACCCCTTATCCTTAGACTGTGTGAGCCCCTGGTTCTGGACTTCCCCAACATCGGGAACATTCTTCCTGCATCTAACCTGTCCAGTCCCATCAGAATTTTATATGTTTCTATGAGATCCCCCTCTCATCCTTCTAAATTCCAGTGAATACAAGCCCAGTCGATCCAGTCTTTCTTCATATGTCAGTCCTGCCATCCCGGGAATCAGTCTGGTGAACCTTCGCTGCACTCCCTCAATAGCAAGAATGTCCTTCCTCAGATTAGGAGACCAAAACTGTACACAATATTCCAGGTGAGGCCTCACCAAGGCCCTGTACAACTGCAGTAAGACCTCCCTGCTCCGATACTCAAATCCTCTCGCTATGAAGGCCAACATACCATTTGCCTTCTTCACCGCCTGCTGTACCTGCATGGCCAACTTTCAATGACTGATGTACCATGACACCCAGGTCTCGTTGCACCTCCCCTTTTCCTAATCTGTCACCACTCAGATAATATTCTGCCTTCCTGTTTTTGCCAACCAAAGTGGATCACCTCACATTTATCCACATTATACTGCATCTGCCATGCATTTGCCCCACTCACCGAACCTGTCCAAGTCACCCTGCAGCCTCTTAGCATCCTCCTCACAGCTCACACCGCCACCCAGCTTAGTGTCATCCGCAAACTTGGGAAGACATTACACTCGATTCCCTCGTCTAAACCAGAACGCACGGGAGATACAGCCACCACGGGCGAGGTTTCATCGTCGCAGTCAAGGCCAGCGGCAGACCAAGCTCCCCAAGGCCCCCAAACCCACTGCTGGCCAAGAACGGGGCAAAGCTCGACAATGTCAGGGCCGGCTTGCAGGGGCGCTTCGAGGATCTCCTCAAGCGAGGCCCTGCCCCCTTTTGACTCGAGTGTTCGCGACTCCGTGCCCGCGTGCATGCTAGCCACCGTCACCTCGGCGAGACCCTCACGGCCGCTCGAGGCCGAAGAAGCCGCGAGACACCTTTCGAACAACGTGTCCCACTCCCCTCCGGCCGCTGTCTGTCCCGCCTGCGACGGAGACTGCGATCCCTACCCCCCACACACCACCCCCCCCCCCACCCCCACTCCGTGTTGGACTGCGCAGCCGGCTGAGAACCCACGTTGCGAGCACGAGCGAGCCGCCCTCGGTTCCGAGGGGCTGCCGGTGACCGAACGTTTGTTGAGTGGACCTCCAAGACCACCGGGGCGTGTCACCACCTGCTCCCGAAGGGAACCAAACTCTGGCCTTGCTTGCCGAGCGACAGTATGTTCCAGGGGCGCCATTTGTGTGGTTCGCAGGGATCAGTGCTGGGGCCCCAACTATTTACTGCACAAGATAAAAGTTCACGGGGTTGGGGGGTAATATATCAGCACGGATAGAGGATTGGCTAACTGACAGAGAACAGAGAGTGGGGATAAATGGTTCATTCTCGGGTTGGCAATCAGTAACTAGTGGGGTGCGGCAGGGATCAGTGCTGGGGCCCCAGCTATTTACTGCACAAGATAAAAGTTCACGGGGTTGGGGGGTAATAGATTAACATTGATAGAGGATTGACTAACTAACGGAGAACAGAGAGTCGGGATAAATGGTTCATTCTCGGGTTGGCAATCAATAACTAGTGGGGTGCCCCAGGGATCAGTGCTGGGGCCCCAGCTATTTACAATCTATATTAACGACTTGGAAGAAGGGACTGAGTGTAACGTAGACAAGTTTGCTGACGATACAAAGATGGGAGGAAAAGCAATGTGTGAGGAGGACACAGAAAATCTGCAAAAGGACACGGACAGGCTCAGTGAGTGGGCAAAAATTTGTCCGATGGAGTATAATGTGGGAAAGTGTGAGGTCAGGCAGTTTGGCAGAAAAAAAATCACAGAGCAAGTTATTATTTAAACGGAGAAAGATCACAAAGTGCGGCAGTACAGCGGGACCTGGGGGTTACTTGTACATGAAACACAAAAGGTTAGTATGCAGGTACAGCAAGTGATCAGGAAGGGCCAATGGTATCTTGGCCTTTATTGCAAAGGGGATGGAGCATAAAAGCAGTGAAGTCTTGCTCCAGTTACACAGGGTATTGGTGAGGCCACACCCGGAGTACTGCGTGCACAGTTTTGCTCTCCGTATTTACCAAAGGACACACTTTGCTTTGGAGGCAGTTCAGAGAAGGTTCACTTGGTTGATTCCGGGGATGAGGGGGTTGACTTATGAGGAAAGGTTGAGGAGGTTGGGCCTCTACTCATTGGAGTTCAGAAGAATGAGAG
>NW_027250706.1:80678-90678 GCF_044704955.1 Pristiophorus japonicus | reverse complement strand
CCAGTGTGTGTGTGTGCGCGTGTGTTCTGCTCTCGTGACCCAACAAGCGGCAAGCCTCTCGACGCTGAAGGAAAACCAGTGTTGAGAAGGCAACCGTAAGATGGAAGTAACAGACCACCAGACCGGCAGAAGGCGCAGTCGTGAGTATAACCTCTGGTCCCCGGAACTCCCAGCTCGGAAGAACATCAGAACCGGGAACAGGGAGCAGGCCATCTCGCCCCTCGAGCCCTGCTCCGCCATTCAACAAGATCATGGCTGATCTGGCCGTGGGACTCAGCTCCACTTACCCGCCCGCTCCCCGTAACCCTTAATTCCCTTATTGGTTAAACATCTATCTATCTGTGACTTGAATACATTCAATGAGCTAGGCCTCAACTGCTTCCCTGGGCAGAGAATTCCACAGATTCACAACCCTCTGGGAGAAGAAATTCCTTCTCAACTCGCTTTTAAATTGGCTGCCCCCGTATTTTGAGGCTGTGCCCCCTAGTTCTAGTCTCCCCGACCAGTGGGAACAACCTCTCTGCCTCTATCTTGTCTATCCCTTTCATTATTGTAAATGTTTCTATAAGATCACCCCCTCATCCTTCTGAACTCCCAACGAGTAAAGACCCAGTCTACTCAATCTATCCATCATAAGGTAACCCCCTCATCTCCGGAATCAGCCGAGTGAATTGTCTCTGTACCCCCTCCAAAGCCGGTATATCCTTCCTTAAGTAAGGTGACCAAAACTGTGCACGCAGTACTCCAGGTGTGGCCTCACCAATACTCGAGACGGTTGCAGCAGGACCTCCCTGCTTTTGTACTCCATCCCTCTCGCGATGAATCCATCCCTCTCGCGATGAACGGGATTTCGCAAAACTCAAAGTTCGGCCAGGAAAGGTGGGAGGTCGGGCGCTGGACTGCTGAACTTGTGCAAAGATTTCCGTTGTGTCCGTTGGGTGGGATTTAGGGGGATTGTCTCGCTGGTGGAATTGCTGTTTGTTGAGATACACCGTGTCAAATAAATTGGAAGCTTAAGTTCCTCTTGGAATCACCTTGTCTCAGTTCTATTGTATTACATCTCCTGGTCGTGAGTCTTATGTCGGGACAGGGTCAGGGAAGCTTGGAGCGCCTCGGAAACGCTCAACTGTGTGTCACAGGCGAGGGAAGAAGGGGTTAGGAGTGCTTGACACTCACAGGTGCCTCACAGGCCAGGCATAAGCTGTGGGGGCGCACGAGGCTCAAAACCCCCCTTCATAAGCTGTGGACACAGTCTCTCCAGGGGTGCTCTTGCAGCACTCAGGGTACCTCACAGGCCAGGCGTAAGCCCAGAGAGAGACACCCAAGGCACACCAACACCGCCCCCCCGAGAACCCCTGACAGTCCCGAAGGAGCGATGGGTCTCTGAGTGAGGGAGTGAGTGCGGGGTTAAGGGGGTGTCGGAGATCGCGATGAGCAACGGCAAGAAAGAGACGGAGAGAATGGTTTGTTTTCCAACTCGCACCCAGTCCCACTCACCCATCACCCCCTGTGCCCCGTGTCCTAACTCACACCCAGTCCCACTCACCCATCACCCCCTGTGCTCACTGACCCCGTGTCCTAACTCACACCCAGTCCCACTCACCCATCACCCCCTGTGCTCACTGACCCCGTGTCCTAACTCACACCCAGTCCCACTCACCCATCACCCCCTGTGCTCACTGTCCCCGTGTCCTAACTCACACCCAGTCCCACTCACCCATCACCCCCTGTGTTCACTGCCCCGTGTCCTAACTCACACCCAGTCCCACTCACCCATCACCCCCTGTGCCCTGTGTCCTAACTCACACCCAGTCCCACTCACCCATCACCCCCTGTGCTCACTGCCCCCGTGTCCTAACTCACACCCAGTCCCACTCACCCATCACCCCCTGTGCTCACTGTCCCCGTGTCCTAACTCACACCCAGTCCCACTCACCCATCACCCCCTGTGTTCACTGCCCCGTGTCCTAACTCACACCCAGTCCCACTCACCCATCACCCCCTGTGCCCTGTGTCCTAACTCACACCCAGTCCCACTCACCCATCACCCCCTGTGCTCACTGCCCCCGTGTCCTAACTCACACCCAGTCCCACTCACCCATCACCCCCTGTGCTCACTGACATCGTGTCCTAACTCACACCCAGTCCCACTCACCCATCACCCCCTGTGCTCACTGACCCCGTGTCCTAACTCACACCCAGTCCCGCTCACCCATCACCCCCTGTGCTCACTGACCCCGTGTCCTAACTCGCACCCAGTCCCACTTACCCATCACCCCCTGTGCTCACTGTCCCCGTGTCCTAACTCACACCCAGTCCCACTCACCCATCACCCCCTGTGCTCACTGACCCCGTGTCCTAACTCACACCCAGTCCCACTCACCCATCACCCCCTGTGCTCACTGACCCGTGTCCTAACTCACACCCAGTCCCACTCACCCATCACACCGTGTGCTCACTGCCCCGTGTCCTAACTCACACCCAGTCCCACTCGCCCATCACCCCCTGTGCTCACTGACCCCGTGTCCTAACTCACACCCAGTCCCACTCACCCATCACCCCCTGTGCTCACTGACCCCGTGTCCTAACTCACATCAAGTCCCACTCACCCATCACCTCCTGTGCCCTGTGTCCTAACTCACACCCTGTCCCGCTCACCCATCACCCCCTGTGCTCACTGCCCCGTGTCCTAACTCACACCCAGTCCCACTCACCCATCACCCCCTGTGCCCAGTGTCCTAACTCACACCCAGTCCCACTCACCCATCACCCCCTGTGCTCACTGACCCCGTGTCCTAACTCACACCCAGTCCCACTCACCCATCACCCCCTGTGCTCACTGACCCCGTGTCCTAACTCACACCCAGTCCCACTCACCCATCACCCCCTGTGCTCACTGACCCCGTGTCCTAACTCACACCCAGTCCCGCTCATCCATCACCCCCTGTGCTCACTGACCCCGTGTCCTAACTCACACCCAGTCCCACTCACCCATCACCCCCTGTGCTCACTGCCCCGTGTCCTAACTCACACCCAGTCCCACTCACCCATCACCCCCTGTGCCCCGTGTCCTAACTCACACCCAGTCCCGCTCACCCATCACCCCCTGTGCTCACTGACCCCGTGTCCTAACTCACACCCAGTCCCACTCACCCATCACCCCCTGTGCCCCGTGTCCTAACTCACACCCAGTCCCACTCACCCATCACCCCCTGTGCTCACTGACCCCGTGTCCTAACTCACACCCAGTCCCACTCACCCATCACCCCCTGTGCTCACTGACCCCGTGTCCTAACTCTCACCCAGTCCCGCTCACCCATCACCCCCTCTGCTCACTGACCCGTGTCCTAACTCACACCCAGTCCCACTCACCCATCACCCCCTGTGCTCACTGACCCCGTGTCCTAACTCACACCCAGTCCCGCTCACCCATTACCCCCCGTGCTCACTGACCCCGTGTCCTAACTCGCACCCAGTCCCACTCACCCATCACCCCCTGTGCTCACTGTCCCCGTGTCCTAACTCACACCCAGTCCCACTCACCCATCACCCCCTGTGCTCACTGACCCGTGTCCTAACTCACACCCAGTCCCACTCACCCATCACCCCCTGTGCTCACTGACCCCGTGTCCTAACTCACACCCAGTCCCTCTCACCCATCACCCCCTGTGCTCACTGACCCCGTGTCCTAACTCACACCCAGTCCCACTCACCCATCACCCCCTGTGCTCACTGACCCCGTGTCCTAACTCACACCCAGTCCCTCTCACCCATCACCCCCTGTGCTCACTGACCCCGTGTCCTAACTCACACCCAGTCCCACTCACCCATCACCCCCTGTGCTCACTGACCCCGTGTCCTAACTCACACCCAGTCCCACTCACCCATCACTCCCTGTGCTCACTGACCCCGTGTCCTAACTCACGCCCAGTCCCACTCACCCATCACCCCCTGTGCTCACTGTCCTCATGTCCTAACTCACACCCAGTCCCACTCATCCATCACCCCCTGTGCTCACTGACCCCGTGTCCTAACTCACACCCAGTCCCACTCACCCATCACCCCCTGTGCTCACTGACACCGTGTCCTAACTCGCACCCAGTCCCACTCACCCATCACCCCCTGTGCTCACTGACCCCGTGTCCTAAGTCACACCAAGTCCCACTCACCCATCACCCCCTGTGCCCCGTGTCCTAACTCACACCCAGTCCTACTCACCCATCACCCCCTGTGCCCCGTGTCCTAACTCACACCCAGTCCCGCTCACCCATCACCCCCTGTGCTCACTGCCCCCGTGTCCTAACTCACACCCAGTCCCACTCACCCATCACCCCCTGTGCTCAATGCCCCGTGTCCTAACTCACACCCAGTCCCACTCACCCATCACCCCCTGTGCTCACTGACCCCGTGTCCTAACTCACACCCAGTCCCACTCACCCATCACCCACTGTGCCCCGTGTCCTAACTCACACCCAGTCCCACTCACCCATCACCCCCTGTGCTCACTGCCCCCGTGTCCTAACTCACACCCAGTCCCACTCACCCATCACCCACTGTGCCCCGTGTCCTAACTCACACCCAGTCCCACTCACCCATCACCCCCTGTGCTCACTGACCCCGTGTCCTAACTCACACCCAGTCCCACTCACCCATCACCCCCTGTGCTCACTGACCCCGTGTCCTAACTCACACCCAGTCCCACTCACCCATCACCCCCTGTGCTCACTGACCCCGTGTCCTAACTCACACCCAGTCCCACTCACCCATCACCCCCTGTGCTCACTGACCCCGTGTCCTAACTCACACCCAGTCCCACTCACCCATCACCCCCTGTGCTCACTGACCTACATTGGCTCCCGGTTAAGCAACGCCTCGATTTGAAAATCCCTCCATGGCCCCCCTCCCTATCTCTGTAACCCCCTCCAGCCCCTACAATTCTCATCCTCCTGTTCAAATCCCTCCCTCGCCCCCCTCCCTATCTCTGTAACCTCCTCCAGCCCCTACAATTCTCATCCTCCTGTTCAAATCCCTCCCTCGCCCCCCTCCCTATCTCTGTAACCTCCTCCAGCCCCTACAATTCTCATCCTCCTGTTCAAATCCCTCCCTCGCCCCCCCCCCCTCCCTATCTCTGTAACCCCCGAGATCTCTGCGCCCCTCCAATCCTGCCCCCTTGAGCATCCCCCGATCGCTCCACCATCGGTGGCCGTGCCTTCAGCTGCCTGGGGCCCCAAGCTCTGGAACTCCCTCCCTAAACCTCTCCGCCTCTCTCTCCTCCTTCAAGACGCTCCTTAAAACCCACCTCTGTGACCCAGCTTGTGGTCGCCTGTCCCCAATATCTCCCGGTGTGTGGCTCGGGGTCGAGTTGTGTCTGATAATCGCTCCTGTGAAGCACCCTGGGAGGTTTTACTGTGCTTGAGGGCGCTATATAAATTGCCAAAGCGAGATATGTGCAAATTCCCCCGGGAACGCCGAGATTGATTGGGGTGACCCGAGGGCCATGTATCGCGGATGTTGGCTGCTTTCTATAAATAATAAATGGCGGGAGAATCTCTGCAACACAATCATTTCATTTATTCATGCCGCCTCAGTGAGCTGGTTATCAATGAGTCGTCCAACATGACTCTCTCTCTCGTCTCTCGCCTCCGAGTCAGAGGCTTTGTGGGTTCCCTTCCCCCGGGCCAGTACTGAGGGAGTGCCGCACTGTCGGAGGGGCAGTACTGAGGGAGCGCCGCACTGCGCTGTCGGAGGGGCAGTACTGAGGGAGCCCCGCACTGTCGGAGGGGCAGTACTGAGGGAGTGCCGTACTGTCGGAGGGGCAGTACTGAGGGAGTGCCGTACTGTCGGAGGGGCAGTACTGAGGGAGCTCCGTACTGTCGGAGGGGCAGTACTGAGGGAGTGCCGTACTGTCGGAGGGGCAGTACTGAGGGAGCTCCGTACTGTCGGAGGGGCAATACTGAGGGAGCCCCGTACTGTCGGAGGGGCAGTACTGAGGGAGCTCCGTACTGTCGGAGGGGCAGTACTGAGGGAGCTCCGTACTGTCGGAGGGGCAGTACTGAGGGAGCTCCGTACTGTCGGAGGGGCAGTACTGAGGGAGCCCCGTACTGTCGGAGGGACAGTACTGAGGGAGCGCCGTACTGTCGGAGGGGCAGTACTGAGGGAGTGCCGTACTGTCGGAGGGGCAGTACTGAGGGAGTGCCGTACTGTCGGAGGGGCAGTACTGAGGGAGTGCCGCACTGTCGGAGGGGCAGTACTGAGGGAGTGCCGTACTGTCGGAGGGGCAGTACTGAGGGAGTGCCGTACTGTCGGAGGGGCAGTACTGAGGGAGTGCCGTACTGTCGGAGGGGCAGTACTGAGGGAGTGCCGCACTGTCGGAGGGGCAGTACTGAGGGAGTGCCGCACTGTCGGAGGGGCAGTACTGAGGGAGGGCCGTACTGTCGGAGGGGCAGTACTGAGGGAGTGCCGTACTGTCGGAGGGACAGTACTGAGGGAGTGCCGTACTGTCGGAGGGGCAGTACTGAGGGAGTGCCGTACTGTCGGAGGGGCAGTACTGAGGGAGTGCCGTACTGTCGGAGGGGCAGTACTGAGGGAGTGCCGTACTGTCGGAGGGGCAGTACTGAGGGAGTGCCGTACTGTCGGAGGGGCAGTACTGAGGGAGTGCCGTACTGTCGGAGGGGCAGTACTGAGGGAGTGCCGTACTGTTGGAGGGACAGTACTGAGGGAGTGCCGTACTGTCGGAGGGGCAGTACTGAGGGAGTGCCGCACTGTCGGAGGGGCAGTACTGAGGGAGTGCCGTACTGTCGGAGGGGCGGTACTGAGGGAGCGCCGTACTGTCGGAGGGGCAGTACTGAGGGAGCGCCGTACTGTCGGAGGGGCAGTACTGAGGGAGTGCCGTACTGTCGGAGGGGCGGTACTGAGGGAGTGCCGCACTGTCGGAGGGGCAGTACTGAGGGAGCGGGGGATTGTGAGTCTGGATTATGGGGGTTGAGTTGTCGAGTGTATACATCTACCTCCCTCAGTACTGCCCCTCCGACAGCGCGGCACTCCCTCAGTACTGCCCCTCCGACAGTACGGCACTCCCTCAGTACTGCCCCTCCGACAGTGCGGCATTCCCTCAGTACTGCCCCCTCCGACAGTACGGCACTCCCTCAGTACTGCCCCTCCGACAGTGCGGCACTCCCTCAGTACTGCCCCTCCGACAGTGCGGCACTCCCTCAGTACTGCCTCTCCGACAGTACGGCACTCCCTCAGTACTGCCCCTCCGACAGTACGGCACTCCCTCAGTACTGCCCCTCCGACAGTACTGCACTCCCTCAGTACTGCCCCTCCGACAGTACGGCACTCCCTCAGTACTGCCCCTCCGACAGTACGGCACTCCCTCAGTACTGCCCCTCCGACAGTACGGCACTCCCTCAGTATTGGCACCCCGGGGAGTTTGGGCCTCGATTGTTGGGGCTCGTGTCCGTGGACTCGGGGCTCGAACTTCCGACCTTGGGACTCCCGAGGCGAGAGAGAGAGAGAGAGAGAGAGAGAGAGAGCGTGTTACCCTCTGGGCTCTGGTCCGACCCTGACAGTGCGACGCAGGCCGGAGCTGAGGTCTGGCCGGGAGAGGTCGTGCTCTTTAACCCCTGAACCGGTGCGGCCAATGGTGAGCGTTTGACGGCCTGGTTTGGACGGTCAGTGGATTCGGGATTGTATTTCAGGCCAGTGAGTGCACACAAACATCAGGAACAGGAGCCAGGAGCCGGCCATTCGGCCCCTCGAGCCTGTTACACAGGAGCCAGGAGTCGGCCATTCAGCCCCTCGAGCCTGTTACACAGGAACAGGAGGAGGCCCATTCAGTCCCTCGAGCCTGTTACACAGGAACAGGAGGCCCATTCAGCCCCTTGAGCCTGTTACACAGGAACAGGAGGAGGCCCATTCAGTCCCTCGAGCCTGTTACACAGGAACAGGAGGCCCATTCAGCCCCTCGAGCCTGTTACACAGGAACAGGAGGAGGTCCATTCAGCCCCTCGAGCCTGTTACACAGGAACAGGAGGCCCATTCAGCCCCTTGAGCCTGTTACACAGGAACAGGAGGCCCATTCAGCCCCTCGAGCCTGTTACACAGGAACAGGAGGAGGCCCATTCGGCCCCTCGAGCCTGTTACACAGGAACAGGAGGAGGCCCATTCAGTCCCTCGAGCCTGTTACACAGGAACAGGAGGCCCATTCAGCCCCTCGAGCCTGTTACACAGGAACAGGAGGCCCATTCAGTCCCTCGAGCCTGTTACACAGGCCATTTAATACCATCGTGGCCTGATCCGATCATGGACCCAGCTCCACTTCCCTGCCCGCCCCCTTATCGGTTAAGAAACTGTCTATCTCTGTCTTAAATATATTCAATGTCCCGGCTTCCACAGCTCTCTGAGGCAGCGAGTTCCACAGATTTACAACCCTCTGAGAGAAGAAATTCCTCCTCATCTCAGTTTTAAATGGGCGGCCCCTTATTCTAAGACCATGCCCCCTAGTTCTAGTCTCCCCCATCAGTGGGAACATCCTCTCTGCATCCACCTTGTCGAGCCCCCCTCATAATCTGATACCTTTCGATAAGATCGCCTCTCATTCTTCTGAACTCCAATGAGTAGAGGCCCAACCTCCTCAACCTTTCCTCATAAGTCAACCCCCTCATCCCCGGAATCGACCGAGTGAACCTTCTCTGAACTGCCTCCAAAGCAAAAAGTGTGTCCTTTGGTAAATACGGAGAGCAAAACTGTGCACGCAGTACTCCGGGTGTGGCCTCACCGATACCCTGTGTAACTGGAGCAAGACTTCCCTGCTTTTATACTCCATCACCCTTTGCAATAAATTGTTCCCAGAGAGGTTTCCCAGAGGACGGTATGGATAATCTTTGTGCGACAAAGTACATGCTCTGGAAATAAATATTTCACCCAGGCAGCCCCGTGCACCTTGCTGTGGGGCTGGTAACGGGGCTGTGACACGATCTGTTCAGGAGGGAGCGAGGGAGAGGGAGAGACCGAGGGAGAGAGGGAGGGAGGGAGAGGGAGGGAGAGACCGAGGGAGAGAGGGAGGGAGGGAGAGACCGAGGGAGAGAGGGAGAGAGGGAGGGAGGGAGAGACCGAGGGAAAGAGGGAGGGAGGGAGAGACCGAGGGAGAGAGGGAGGGAGGGAGAGGGAGGGACCGAGGGAGAGAGAGACCGAGGGAGAGAGGGAGGGAGGGAGAGGGAGAGACTGAGGGAGAGAGGGAGGGAGAGAGGGAGATAGGGAGAGAGAGAGAGGGAGAGAGAGAGAAGGAGGGGATGAGAGGGAGGGAGAGGGAGGGAGGGAGAGGGAGAGACCGAGGGAAAGAGGGTGGGAGGGAGAGACCGAGGGAAAGAGGGAGGGAGGGAGAGACCGAGGGAGAGAGGGAGAGACCGAGGGAAGGAGAGGGAGAGACTGAGGGAGAGAGGGAGAGACCGAGGGAGAGAGGGAGGGAGGGAGAGGGAGAGAGGGAGAGACTAAGGGAGAGAGGGAGGGAGGGAGAGGGAGAGACCGAGGGAGAGAGGGAGGGAGAGAGGGAGGGAGGGAGAGACCAAGGGAGAGAGGGAGAGGGAGAGACCCGAGGGAGAGAGGGAGATAGGGAGAGAGAGAAAGGGAGAGAGGGAGGAGAGACCGAGGGAGCGAGGGAGAGACCGAGGGAGAGAGGGAGAGAGGGAGAGGGAGAGAGGGAGAGAGGGAGGGAGCGAGAGGGAGAGACCGAGGGAGAGAGGGAGAGAGTGAGGGAGGGAGAGAGGGAGAGGAAGAGACCGAGGGAAATAGGGAGAGAGAGAGGGAAAGAGGCAAAGAGAGAGAGGGAGAGAGAGAAGGAGGGGGTGAGAGGGAGGGAGAAGGGAGCGAGTGAAGGGGGAGAAAAATAGAGGCATATATATAGCGTCTTTCTCGACCCCCGAGCGTCCCAACGCGCTTTACAGCCATTGAAGTACTTTGGGAGTGTGCTCACTGTTGTATTGTGGGAAACACGGCGGCC
>NW_027250706.1:53521-80478 GCF_044704955.1 Pristiophorus japonicus | reverse complement strand
ATTCACTCCCCCCGTACACAATCCCAATGGACCCAAATCCCTTCCCATTCACTCCCACTGTACACAATCCCAATGGAACCAGAATCCTTCCCATTCCCTCCCACTGTACACAATCCCAATGGACCCAAACCCCTTCCCATTCACTTCCACTGTACACAATCCCAATGGACCCAAACCCCTTCCCATTCACTCCCACTGTACACAATCCCAATGGAACCAGAATCCTTCCCATTCACTCCCACTGTACTCAATCCCAATGGACCCAAACCCCTTCCCATTCACTCCCACTGTACACAATCCCAATGGAACCAGAATCCTTCCCATTCACTCCCACTGTACACAATCCCAATGGACCCAAACCCCTTCCCATTCACTCCCACTGTACACAATCCCAATGGAACCAGAATCCTTCCCATTCACTCCCACTGTACACAATCCCAATGGACCCAAACCCCTTCCCATTCACTCCCACTGTACACAATCCCAATGGAACCAGAATCCTTCCCATTCACTCCCACTGTACTCAATCCCAATGGACCCAAACCCCTTCCCATTCACTCCCACCGTACACAATCCCAATGGAACCAGAATCCTTCCCATTCACTCCCACTGTACTCAATCCCAATGGACCCAAACCCCTTCCCATTCACTCCCACTGTACACAATCCCAATGGAACCAGAATCCTTCCCATTCACTCCCCCTGTACTCAATCCCAATGGACCCAAACCCCTTCCCATTCACTCCCACCGTACACAATCCCAATGGACCCAAACCCCTTCCCATTCACTCCCAGCGACGATGAAGGAACGGCCGATATGTTTCCAAGTCGGGATGGTGTGTGTGTGACTGGGAGAGGGGGAACCTGGAGGTGGTGGTATTCCCATGCACCTGCTGCCCTTGTCCTTCGAGGTGGGTTAGAGGTTGCGGGCTCGGGAGGTTCTGCCGAAGAAGCCTTGGCGAGTTGCCGCGGTGCATCTTGTAGACGGTGCTCACCGCAGCCACGGTGCGCCGGGGGTGGAGGGAGTGAGTGTTCGGAGGTGGTGGGTCGCGTGGCCCATCGAGCGGGGCTATCTCTGATATGAATGACAGGCTCTGTGTGAAAGGTGTTGTCATCGGATCTTTCTGTACCTGTAGATAATGCCATTGTTGTGCAGATAAAAGAGACCGATTGCAATCTCGGCTGCGTAGAAGCTGGCAATCATGGCCGTCCCATACCAGTGCGAAATTGGGAGAGAGAGAGAGAATCGTTACACTCGCTGTAACCTCATCGCTGTCGGCAGGCTCAGAGACCGTGAAACCAGCGACAATCGATCCACATTTATCATACAGTGTCAATCGATTGGAATCAATTGATGAGCCGTCAGAGCAATATACTCAGAGAGGGGGACAGAGAGCGAGGGAGCGAGCGAGGAAGAGCGGGACAGAGACAGACGGAGAGAGACAGAGTGAGAGGCAGAGAGAGAGACAGAGCGAGAGACGGAGACAGAGAGAGAGGCCGAGAGTGAGAGGCAGAGACAGAGAGAGAGAGACAGAGCAAGAGAGAGAGTGACAGAGAGAGAGAGAGAGAGAGAGAGAGACAGAGACAGAGACACAGAGAGAGAGTGACAGAGAGAGAGAGAGAGGGAGAGAGAGAGAGAGAGACAGAGAGAGACAGAGACAGAGAGACAGAGACAGAGAGAGACAGAGCAGGGAGACAGAGGGAAACAAAAAGGAGACAAAAGCAAAAGACAGAAAGGAGATGAGGAAAAGTGGAGGGCAGAGAAACCCAAGGCAAAAAACAAAAAGGGCCACTGTACAGCAAAATTCTAAAAGGACAAAGGGTGTTAATAAAACAAGCCTGAAGGCTTTGTGTCTTAATGCAAGGAGTATCCGCAATAAGGTGGATGAATTAATTGTGCAAATAGATGTTAACAAATATGATGTGATTGGGATTACGGAGACGTGGCTCCAGGATGATCAGGGCTGGGAACTCAACATTCAGGGGTATTCAACATTCAGGAAGGATAGAATAAAAGGAAAAGGAGGTGGGGTAGCATTGCTGGTTAAAGAGGAGATTAATGCAATAGTTAGGAAAGACATTAGCTTGGATGATGTGGAATCTATATGGGTAGAGCTGCAGAACACCAAAGGGCAAAAAACGTTAGTGGGAGTTGTGTACAGACCTCCAAACAGTAATAGGGATGTTGGGGAGGGCATTAAACAGGAAATTAGGGGTGCATGCAATAAAGGTGTAGCAGTTATAATGGGTGACTTTAATATGCACATAGATTGGGCTAGCCAAACTGGAAGCAATACGGTGGAGGAGGATTTCCTGGAGTGCATAAGGGATGGTTTTCTAGACCAATATGTTGAGGAACCAACTAGGGGGGAGGCCATCTTAGACTGGGTGTTGTGTAATGAGAGAGGATTAATTAGCAATCTCATTGTGCGAGGCCCCTTGGGGAAGAGTGACCATAATATGGTGGAATTCTGCATTAGGATGGAGAATGAAACAGTAATTTCAGAGACCATGGTCCAGAACTTAAAGAAGGGTAACTTTGAAGGTATGAGGCGTGAATTGGCTAGGATAGATTGGCGAATGATACTTAGGGGGTTGACTGTGGATGGGCAATGGCAGACATTTAGAGACCGCATGGATGAAGTACAACAATTGTACATTCCTGTCTGGCGTAAAAATAAAAAGGGAAAGGTGGCTCAACCGTGGCTATCTAGGGAAATCAGGGATAGTATTAAAGCCAAGGAAATGGCATACAAATTGGCCAGAAATAGCAGCGAACCCGGGGACTGGGAGAAATTTAGAACTCAGCAGAGGAGGACAAAGGGTTTGATTAGGGCAGGGAAAATGGAGTACGAGAAGAAGCTTGCAGGGAACATTAAGGCGGATTGTAAAAGTTTCTATAGGTATGTAAAGAGAAAAAGGTTGGTGAAGACAAACGTAGGTCCCCTGCAGTCAGAATCAGGGGAAGTCATAACGGGGAACAAAGAAATGGCAGACCAATTGAACAAGTACTTTGGTTCGGTATTCACTAAGGAGGATACAAACAACCTTCCGGATACAAAAGGGGTCAGAGGGTCTAGTAAGGAGGGGGAACTGAGGGAAATCTTTATTAGTCGGGAAATTGTGTTGGGGAAATTGATGGGATTGAAGGCCGATAAATCCCCAGGGCCTGATGGATTGCATCCTAGAGTACTTAAGGAGGTGGCCTTGGAAATAGCGGATGCATTGACAGTCATTTTCCAACATTCCATTGACTCTGGATCAGTTCCTATGGAGTGGAGGGTAGCCAATGTAACCCCACTTTTTAAAAAAGGAGGGAGAGAGAAAACAGGGAATTATAGACCGGTCAGCCTGACCTCAGTAGTGGGTAAAATGATGGAATCAATTATTAAGGATGTCATAGCAGTGCATCTGGAAAATGGTGACATGATAGGTCCAAGTCAGCATGGATTTGTGAAAGGGAAATCATGCTTGACAAATCTTCTGGAATTTTTTGAGGATGTTTCCAGTAAAGTGGACAAAGGAGAACCAGTTGATGTGGTATATTTGGACTTTCAGAAGGCTTTCGACAAGGTCCCACACAAGAGATTAATGTGCAAAGTTAAAGCACATGGGATTGGGGGTAGTGTGCTGACGTGGATTGAGAACTGGTTGTCAGACAGGAAGCAAAGAGTAGGAGTAAATGGGGACTTTTCAGAATGGCAGGCAGTGACTAGTGGAGTGCCGCAAGGTTCTGTGCTGGGGCCCCAGCTGTTTACATTGTACATTAATGATTTAGACGAGGGGATTAAATGCAGTATCTCCAAATTTGCAGATGATACTAAGTTGGGTGGCAGTGTGAGCTGCGAGGAGGATGCTATTAGGCTGCAGAGTGACTTGGATAGGTTAGGTGAGTGGGCAAATGCATGGCAGATGAAGTATAATGTGGATAAATGTGAGGTTATCCACTTTGGTGGTAAAAACAGAGAGACAGACTATTATCTGAATGGTGACAGATTAGGAAAAGGGAAGGTGCAACGAGACCTGGGTGTCATGGTACATCAGTCATTGAAGGTTGGCATGCAGGTACAGCAGGCGGTTAAGAAAGCAAATGGCATGTTGGCCTTCATAGCGAGGGGATTTGAATACAGGGGCAGGGAGGTGTTGCTACAGTTGTACAGGGCCTTGGTGAGGCCACACCTGGAGTATTGTGTACAGTTTTGGTCTCCTAACTTGAGGAAGGACATTCTTGCTATTGAGGGAGTGCAGCGAAGGTTCACCAGACTGATTCCCGGGATGGCGGGACTGACCTATCAAGAAAGATTGGATCAACTGGGCTTGTATTCACTGGAGTTCAGAAGAATGAGAGGGGATCTCATAGAAACGTTTAAAATTCTGACGGGTTTAGACAGGTTAGATGCAGAAAGAATGTTCCCAATGTTGGGGAAGTCCAGAACCAGGGGTCACAGTCTGAGGATAAGGGGTAAGCCATTTAGGACCGAGATGAGGAGAAACTTCTTCACCCAGAGAGTGGTGAACCTGTGGAATTCTCTACCACAGAAAGTAGTTGAGGCCAATTCACTAAATATATTCAAAAGGGAGTTAGATGAAGTCCTTACTACTCGGGGGATCAAGGGTTATGGCGAGAAAGCAGGAAGGGGGTACTGAAGTTTCATGTTCAGCCATGAACTCATTGAATGGCGGTGCAGGCTAGAAGGGCTGAATGGCCTACTCCTGCACCTATTTTCTATGTTTCTATGTTTCTATGAGACAGAGAGAGACAGAGAGAGAGAGACAGAGACAGAGAGACAGAGACAGAGAGACAGACAGAGAGACAGATACAGAGAGAGACAGAGAGAGAGACAGAGACAGAGAGAGAGACAGAGAGAGAGACAGAGAGAGAGACAGACAGAGAGACAGATACAGAGAGAGACAGAGAGAGAGACAGAGACAGAGAGAGAGACAGAGAGAGAGACAGAGAGAGAGACAGAGACAGAGAGAGAGAGAGACAGAGAGAGAGAGAGACAGAGAGACAGAGAGACAGAGAGAGAGCCAGAGAGAGACAGAGACAGAAAGACAGAGACAGAGAGAGAGAGACAGAGATAGAGACAGAGACAGAGAGAGTGACAGAGAGAGAGAGAGACAGAGACAGAGACAGAGAGACACAGAGAGAGAGACAGAGACAGAGAGAGAGAGCCAGAGAGACAGAGAGTGAGACAGAGACAGAGAGAGAGACAGAGAGAGAGAGAGAGAGAGAGAGAGAGAGAGACAGAGACACAGAGAGTGACAGAGAGAGAGAGAGAGAGAGACAGAGACGGAGACACAGAGAGCGAGAGAGAGAGAGACAGAGAGACACTCAGAGTCAGACAGAGGGAGAATCGGTCAGTGTGTGTATGAAGGACACAGCTGACGATTCTGTGTGGGTTACTCACACAGCGTGAGGCTCCTTGAACCTCCCAACCTGCTGAATGTGATACATCAGATCCCCTCCATTAACGTACTCCATCACAAAGTACAGGCGGTCCTGGAGAGAGAGAGAGGACCACAGGGTCAGAGAGACACACACTCACATCGCTACTGACTCACCATCTGATACACTGGCCCATTACAGAGCCCATTCAGCCCCTCGAGCCTGTTACACAGGAACAGGAGGCCCATTCAGCCCCTCGAGCCTGTTACACAGGAACAGGAGGCCCATTCAGCCCCTCGAGCCTGTTACACAGGAACAGGAGGCCCATTCAGTCACTCGAGCCTGTAACACAGGAACAGGAGGCCCATTCAGCCCCTCGAGTCTGTTACACAGGAACAGGAGGCCCATTCAGCCCCTCGAGCCTGTTACACAGGAACAGGAGGAGGCCCATTCAGCCCCTCGAGCCTGTTACACAGGAACAGGAGGCCCATTCAGCCCCTCGAGCCTGTTACACAGGAGGAGGCCCATTCAGCCCCTCGAGCCTGTTACACAGGAACAGGAGGCCCATTCAGCCCCTCGAGTCTGTTGCACAGGAACAGGAGGCCCATTCAGCCCCTCGAGACTGTTACACAGGAACAGGAGGCCCATTCAGCCCCTCGAGCCTGTTACACAGGAACAGGAGGCCCATTCAGCCCCTCGAGACTGTTACACAGGAACAGGAGGCCCATTCAGCCCATCAAGCCTGTTACACAGGAACAGGAGGAGGCCCATTCAGCCCCTCGAGCCTGTTACACAGGAACAGGAGGCCCATTCAGCCCCTCGAGACTGTTACACAGGAACAGGAGGCCCATTCAGCCCCTCGAGCCTGTTACACAGGAACAGGAGGCCCATTCAGCCCCTCGAGACTGTTACACAGGAACAGGAGGCCCATTCAGCCCCTCGAGCCTGTTACACAGGAACAGGAGGAGGCCCATTCAGCCCCTCGAGCCTGTTTCGCCATTCAATGAGATCACGGCTGATCTAGATCCTAACTGTATCCACTTTTGGTCCATATCTCTTAAAGCCCTTGGCTAGACCACACTTGGAGCACCGTGCACAGTTCTGGTCTCCGTATACCTGGGTTAGACCACACTTGGAGCTCCGTGCACAGTTCTGGTCTCCATATACCATGGTTAGACCGCACTGGGAGCACTGTGCACAGTTCTGGTCTCCATATACCTGGGTTAGACCACACTGGGAGCACCGTGCACAGTTCTGGTCTCCATATACCTGGGTTGGACCACACTGGGAACACCGTGCACAGTTCTGGTCTCCATATCCCTGGGTTAGACCACACTGGGAGCACCGTGCACAGTTCTGGTCTCCATATACCTGGGTTGGACCACACTGGGAACACCGTGCACAGTTCTGGTCTCCATATCCCTGGGTTAGACCACACTGGGAACACCGTGCACAGTTCTGGTCTCCATATACCTGGGTTGGACCACACTGGGAACACCGTGCACAGTTCTGGTCTCCATATACCTGGGTTAGACCGCACTGGGAGCACCGTGCACAGTTCTGGTCTCCATATACCTGGGTTAGACCACACTTGGAGCTCCGTGCACAGTTCTGGTCTCCATATACCTGGGTTAGACCACACTTGGAGCACCGTGCACAGTTCTGGTCTCCATATACCTGGGTTGGACCACACTGGGAGCACCGTGCACAGTTCTGGTCTCAGTATTATCGAAAGGATATTGAGGCACTGGAGAGGGTGTACGGGCCTGGTTCTTGCTGAACACCACCGGCCACAATCTAATGTCGTCTGGAGGTCCATATAAACCACATGCATAGACGTTGCCCCGTATAACACTTTAGTTACCTTCGCAACAAAATTAAATTCGGTTCGTCTGACATGAACAATACTTTACGAATCTATGTTGGCTCTCTCGAATCAAATCAAGTTTCTCTGACTGCTCAGTGACTGTCCATCATTACCTGGTTTGTCTCTGCCTCTGACCTTTCTGAAGCTGCCTTTGATCTGCGCTCTGTCTGGGAGATCGCATTCAATCCAAGGTCCCCGCCACAAACTCCGTTCCCCCACCCAGTCCCCCGACTCCCTCCCTCTCCCCAACTCCTGTCCGAGGCTGAACCAGACTGTTCCCAAACCCGGGTGTCGTATCTGACCCCGAAATGGGCTTCCGGCCACATACCCGCAGCGTAACTAAACCCGCCTGTTTCCCCCCTCCGTAACATCGCCCGTCTCCTCCTCCCTGCCTCAGCTCTTCCGCTGCTGAAGCCCTCATCCGTGCCTCTCTCCCCTCCAGACTTGACCGTTCCAACGCACTCCTGGCCGGCCTCCAACGTTCTACCCGACGTAAACTAGAGGTGATCCAAAACTCGGCTGTCCCCGTGTCCTAACTCACACCCAGTCCCACTCACCCATCACCCCCTGTGCCCCGTGTCCTAACTCACACCCAGTCCCACTCACCCATCACCCCCTGTGCTCACTGACCCCGTGTCCTAACTCACACCCAGTCCCACTCACCCATCACCCCCTGTGCCCCGTGTCCTAACTCGCACCCAGTCCCACTCACCCATCACCCCCTGTGCCCCGTGTCCTAACTCACACCCAGTCCCACTCACCCATCACCCCCTGTGCTCACTGACCCCGTGTCCTAACTCACACCCAGTCCCACTCACCCATCACCCCCTGTGCTCACTGACCCCGTGTCCTAACTCACACCCAGTCCCACTCACCCATCACCCCCTGTGCTCACTGACCCCGTGCCCTAACTCACACCCAGTCCCACTCACCCATCACCCCCTGTGCCCCGTGTCCTAACTCACACCCAGTCCCACTCACCCATCACCCCCTGTGCTCACTGACCCGTGTCCTAACTCACACCCAGTCCCACTCACCCATCACCCCCTGTGCTCACTGACCCCGTGTCCTAACTCACACCCAGTCCCACTCACCCATCACCCCCTGTGCTCACTGACCCTGTGTCCTAACTCACACCCAGTCCCGCTCACCCATCACCCCCTGTGCCCCGTGTCCTAACTCACACCCAGTCCCACTCACCCATCACCCCCTATGCTCACTGACCCCGTGTCCTAACTCACACCCAGTCCCACTCACCCATCACCCCCTGTGCTCACTGACCCCGTGTCCTAACTCACACCCAGTCCCACTCACCCATCACCCCCTGTGCCCCGTGTCCTAACTCACACCCAGTCCCACTCACCCATCACCCCCTGTGCTCACTGCCCCGTGTCCTAACTCACACCCAGTCCCACTCACCCATCACCTCCTGTGCTCACTGCCCCGTGTCCTAACTCACACCCAGTCCCACTCACCCATCACCCCCTGTGCTCACTGCCCCGTGTCCTAACTCACACCCAGTCCCACTCACCCATCACCCCCTGTGCTCACTGTCCCCGTGTCCTAACTCACACCCAGTCCCACTCACCCATCACCCCCTGTGCTCACTGCCCCGTGTCCTAACTCACACCCAGTCCCACTCACCCATCACCCCCTGTGCTCACTGACCCCGTGTCCTAACTCACACCCAGTCCCACTCACCCATCACCCCCTGTGCTCACTGACCCCGTGTCCTAACTCACACCCAGTCCCACTCACCCATCACCCAAAGCACTTTACAGCCAATAAAGTACTTTTGGAGTGTGGTCACTGTTGCATTGTGGGAAACGCGGCAGTCAATTCACGCACAGCAAGCTCCCACACACAGCGATGTGATGATGACCCGGATTAATCTGTTTCAGTGATGTTGGTTGAGGGATAAATATTGGCCCCAGGACACCGGGGAGAACTCCCCCTGCTCTTCTTCCAAATAGTGGCCCCGGGATCTTGTACATCCGCCCGAGAGGGCAGACGGGGCCTCGGTTTAATGTCTCATCCGAAATACAGCCCCTCCGACAGTGCGGCACTCCCTCAGTACTGCCCCTCCGACAGTACGGCACTCCCTCAGTACTGCCCCTCCGACAGTACGGCACTCCCTCAGTACTGCCCCTCCGACAGTGCGGCACTCCCTCAGTACTGCCCCTCCGACAGTACGGCACTCCCTCAGTACTGCCCCTCCAACAGCGCAGTACGGCACTCCCTCAGTACTGCCCCTCCGACAGCGCAGTACGGCACTCCCTCAGTACTGTCCCTCCGACAGTACGGCACTCCCTCAGTACTGCCCCTCCGACAGTACAGCACTCCCTCAGTACTGCCCCTCCGACAGCGCAGTACGGCACTCCCTCAGTACTGCCCCTCCGACAGCACAGTACGGCACTCCCTCAGTACCGCCCCTCCCACTGTCCCAGGACACGTACCAATGTCTGAAAGCTGCAGTGGAGCTGGGTGAGGAAGTGAGGTGGATCAGACATGGCAAGGACACGCTTCTCCACCAGAGTACACTCCACATCATCATCCTGGATTATCACATCCTTCTTCAGAATCTTGATCGCATACAGTTCCTCAGTCCTTCGGAGTTCCGCCAAGAGAACCTTCACAGGGAGGAGGGAGAGGGAGGCACAGAGACAGACCATCAAATGTTACATCGACCTTTATTACAAGAGCGTTTGAGTACATAGAACGTCAGAAATCAGAGCAGGAGCCGGCCATTCGGCCCCTCGAGCCCTGCTCCGCCATTTAATACCATCGTGGCCTGATCCGATCATGGACCCAGCTCCACTTCCCTGCCCGCCCCCTTATCGGTTAAGGAACTGTCTATCTCTGTCTTAAATATATTCAATGTCCCGGCTTCCACAGCTCTCTGAGGCAGCGAGTTCCACAGATTTACGAGAAGAAATTCCTCCTCATCTCAGTTTTAAATGGGCGGCCCCTTATTCTAAGACCATGCCCCCTAGTTCTAGTCTCCCCCATCAGTGGGAACATCCTCTCTGCATCCACCTTGTCGAGCCCCCCTCATAATCTGATACGTTTCCATAAGATCGCCTCTCATTCTTCTGAACTCCAATGAGTAGAGGCCCAACCTCCTCAACCTTTCCTCATAAGTCAACCCCCTCATCCCCGGAATCAACCGAGTGAACCTTCTCTGAACTGCCTCCAAAGCAAAGTGTGTCCTTTGGTAAATACGGAGAGCACAACTGTGCACGCAGTACTCCAGGTGTGGCCTCACCAATACCCTGTGTAACTGGAGCAAGACTTCCCTGCTTTTATACTCCATCACCCTTTGCAATAAAGGCCAAGATACCATTGGCCCTTCCTGATCACTTGCTGTACCTGCGTACTAACCTTTTGTGTTTCATGTACAAGTAACCCCCAGGTCCCGCTGTACTGCCGCACTTTGTAATCTTTCTCCATTTAAATAATAACTTGCTCTGTGATTTTTTTTCTGCCAAAGTGCCTGACCTCACACTTTCCCACATTATACTCCATCGGACAAATTTTGCCCACTCACTGAGCCTGTCTGTGTCCTTTTGCAGATTTATTGTGTCCTCCTCACACATTGCTTTTCCTCCCATCTTTGTATCGTCAGCAAACTTGTCTACATTACACTCAGTCCCTTCTTCCAAGTCGTTAATATAGATTCTTATCTATAATGCACAGTGTGTTATTATATAATATATACAGGACCGTGATACCCAGTAACACACCAGTCAGTGTATAGATATCTCCCTGAGGGAGAGGGGACTGAGAGACACCAGTCAGTGTACAGATATCTCCCTGAGGGAGAGGGACTGAGAGACACCAGTCAGTGCACAGATATCTCCCTGAGGGAGAGGGGACTGAGAGACACCAGTCAGTGTACAGATATCTCCCTGAGGGAGAGGGGACTGAGAGACACCAGTCAGTGTACAGATATCTCCCTGAGGGAGAGAGGGGACTGAGAGACACCAGTCAGTGTACAGATATCTCCCTGAGGGAGAGGTGACTGAGAGACACCAGTCAGTGTCCAGATATCTCCCTGAGGGAGAGGGGACTGAGAGACACCAGTCAGTGTATAGATATCTCCCTGAGGGAGAGGGGACTGAGAGACACCAGTCAGTGTACAGATATCACCCTGAGAGAGAGGGGACTGAGAGACACCAGTCAGTGTACAGATATCTGCCTGAGGGAGAGGGGACTGAGAGACACCAGTCAGTGTACAGATATCTCCCTGAGAGAGAGGGGACTGAGAGACACCAGTCAGTGTATAGATATCTCCCTGAGGGAGAGGGGACTGAGAGACACCAGTCAGTGTACAGATATCTCCCTGAGGGAGAGGGACTGAGAGACACCAGTCAGTGTACAGATATCTCCCTGAGGGAGAGGTGACTGAGAGACACCAGTCAGTGCACAGATATCTCCCTGAGGGAGAGGGGACTGAGAAGACACCAGTCAGTGTATAGATATCTCCCTGAGGGAGAGGTGACTGAGAGACACCAGTCAGTGTCCAGATATCTCCCTGAGGGAGAGGGGACTGAGAGACACCAGTCAGTGTATCGATATCTCCCTGAGGGAGAGGGGACTGAGAGACACCAGTCAGTGTACAGATATCTCCCTGAGAGAGAGGGGACTGAGAGACACCAGTCAGTGTACAGATATCTGCCTGAGGGAGAGGGGACTGAGAGACACCAGTCAGTGTACAGATATCTCCCTGAGAGAGAGGGGACTGAGAGACACCAGTCAGTGTACAGATATCTCCCTGAGGGAGAGAGACTGAGAGACACCAGTCAGTGTACAGATATCTCCCTGAGGGAGAGAGGGGACTGAGAGACACCAGTCAGTGTACAGATATCTCCCTGAGGGAGAGGGGACTGAGAAGACACCAGTCAGTGTATAGATATCTCCCTGAGAGAGAGGGGACTGAGAGACACCAGTCAGTGTACAGATATCTCCCTGAGGGAGAGTGGACTGAGAGACACCAGTCAGTGTACAGATATCTCCCTGAGAGAGAGGGGACTGAGAGACACCAGTCAGTGTACAGCTATCTCCCTGAGAGAGAGGGGACTGAGAGACACCAGTCAGTGTACAGATATCTCCCTGAGGGAGAGGGACTGAGAGACACCAGTCAGTGTACAGATATCTCCCTGAGGGAGAGGGACTGAGAGACACTAGTCAGTGTACAGATATCTCCCTGTGGGAGAGGGACTGAGAGACACCAGTCAGTGTACAGATATCTCTCTGATGGAGAGGGACTGAGAGACACCAGTCAGTGTACAGATATCTCCCTGAGAGCGAGGGACTGAGAGACACCAGTCAGTGTACAGATATCTCCCTGAGGGAGAGAGACTGAGAGACACCAGTCAGTGTACAGATATCTCCCTGAGGGAGAGAGACTGAGAGACACCAGTCAGTGTACAGATATCTCCCTGAGGGAGAGGGACTGAGAGACACCAGTCAGTGTTCAGATATCTCCCTGAGGGAGAGGGACTGAGAGACACCAGTCAGTGAACAGATATCTCCCTGAGGGAGAGGGGACTGAGAGACACCAGTCAGTGTACAGATATCTCCCTGAGGGAGAGAGGGGACTGAGAGACACCAGTCAGTGTACAGATATCTCCCTGAGAGAGAGGGGACTGAGAGACACCAGTCAGTGTACAGATATCTCCCTGAGAGAGAGTCTATGCGATTATATCGGGCTCTGGTGAGACCGCACCTGGAGTATTGTGTGCAGTTCTGGTCTCCTTACCCAAGGAAGGATACACTTGCCATAGAGGGAGTGCAGCGAAGGTTCACCAGACTGATTCCCGGGATGGGGGGGATTGTCCGATGAGGAGAGATTGAGCAGACGGAGCCGATATTCTCTGGAGTTTCGAAGAATGAGAGGGGATTCTTGTGTCTGTGAGCACTCAAGTACTGACTCCAGGAGGTGAGGTGCTGGACTTGAATGGTTGAGGCTACAGTAACCACCGCACAGCACTACCCTCCAATCATCGAGATCCACGGCACGGCCCTGGACAACGAGGACCATTTCCCATACCTCGGGAGCCTCTTATCAACAAGGGCCGACATTGGCGACGAGATACAACACCGCCTCCAGTGCGCCAGTGCAGCCTTCGGCCCGCCTGAGGAACAGAGTGTTCGAAGACCAGGCCCCTCAAATCCACCACCGAGCTCATGGTCTACAGGGCTGTAGTGATACCCGCCCTCCTGTATGGCTCAGAGACACGGACCGTGTACAGTAGGTATCTCACCC
Organism: Pristiophorus japonicus; assembly: GCF_044704955.1. NCBI lineage: Eukaryota > Metazoa > Chordata > Chondrichthyes > Pristiophoridae > Pristiophorus > Pristiophorus japonicus. The sequence goes on along the minus strand of NW_027250706.1, from coordinate 66,955 downwards.
CCAGCTCATGGTCTACAGGGCTGTAGTGGTACCCACCCTCCTGTATGGCCCAGAGACACAGACCATGTACAGTAGACACCTCACCCCCAGCTCATGGTCTACAGGGCTGTAGTGATACCCGCCCTCCTGTATGGCCCAGAGACACGGACCGTGTACAGCAGACACCTCACCCCCAGCTCATGGTCTACAGGGCTGTAGTGATACCCTCCCTCCTGTATGGCTCAGAGACATGGACCGTGTACAGTAGGTATCTCACCCCCAGCTCATGGTCTACAGGGCTGTAGTGATACCTGCCCTCCTGTATGGCCCAGAGACACGGACCGTGTACAGTAGACACCTCACCCCCAGCTCATGGTCTACAGGGCTGTAGTGATACCCACCCTCCTGTGTGGCCCAGAGACACGGACCGTGTACAGTAGGTATCTCACCCCCAGCTCATGGTCTACAGGGCTGTAGTAATACCCGCCCTCCTGTATGGCCCAGAGACACGGACCGTGTACAGCAGACACCTCACCCCCAGCTCATGGTCTACAGGGCTGTAGTGATACCCGCCCTCCTGTATGGCTCAGAGACACGGACCGTGTACAGTAGACACCTCACCCCCAGCTCATGGTCTACAGGGCTGTAGTGATACCCGCCCTCCTGTATGGCCCAGAGACACGGACCGTGTACAGTAGGTATCTCACCCCCAGCTCATGGTCTACAGGGCTGTAGTGATACCCGCCCTCCTGTATGGCTCAGAGACACGGACCGTGTACAGTAGACACCTCACCCCCAGCTCATGGTCTACAGGGCTGTAGTGATACCCGCCCTCCTGTATGGCTCAGAGACACGGACCGTGTACAGTAGACACCTCGAGTCGCTGGAGAAATACCACCGACGCTGTCTCCGCGAGATCCTGCAAATCCCCCGGGGGAGGACAGACGCACCAACGTTAGCGTCCTCGACCAGGCCTGACATCCCCAGCATCGAAGCACTGACCACACACTCGACCAGCTCCGCTGGGCAGGGCCACATTGTCCGCACGTCCCCCCCCCAGACACCAGACTCCCCAAAGCGAGTGCTCTACTCGGAACTCCTTCACGGGCAAGCGAGCCCCCAAGGTGGGGCAGAGGGAACGTTACAAGGGACACACACCCCTCCCCCTGATAAAGTGCAACATCCCCCACCGACACCTGGGAGTCCCTGGGCCCAAAGACCAGTCCGCCCCTGAGTGGAGGGAGTGCATCCGGGAGGGCGCTGAGCACCTCGAGTCTCGTCGCCAATTGCGAGCAGGCAGAAAAGCCAGCGCAAGGATAGCGGAAGGAGCGTGCGGCAAACCAGCCCCAGCAAACCAACTCCCCTTCCCCCGATGAATGTCTGTCCCGCCCTGTGACAGGGTCTGTGGCTCAGGTATTGGACCGTTCAGCCGCCAAAGGGACTCACTTCGGGCGTGGAAGCAAGTCTTCCTCGGTTCCGAGGGGCTGCCTCTGACCGAGTGAGGGTACAGTGAGGGTGGGCTCCCTTTTATACCCGGTTACCTGTCGTGTCCAGGTGACACCCCCCCACCCACCTCCCTGGCTCTCCACCAGTTGCACCCTCTATTGGTGCAGGCATCGTGTATGCAGTGTGAAGACACATTTAGTGGTCTTATGTAACTGAACATTGAGTGGGCAGGGTACATACATACATAGAAACATAGACATAGAAACATAGAAACATAGAAAATAGGTGCAGGAGTAGGCCATTCGGCCCTTCTAGCCTGCACCGCCATTCAATGAGTTCATGGCTGAACATTCAACTTCAGTAACCCATTCCTGCTTTCTCACCATACCTCTTGATCCCCCCGAGTAGTAAGGACCTCATCTAACTCCGTTTTGAATATATTTAGTGAATTGGCCTCAACAACTTTCTGTGGGAGAGAATTCCACAGGTTCACCACTCTCTGGGTGAAGAAGTTCCTCCGCATCTCGGTCCTAAATGGCTTACCCCTTATCCTCAGACTGTGACCCCTGGTTCTGGACTTCCCCAACATTGGGAACATTCTTCCTGCATCTAACCTGTCTAACCCCGTCAGAATTTTATATGTTTCTATGAGGTCCCCTCTCATTCTTCTGAACTCCAGTGAATACAAGCCCAGTTGATCCAGTCTTTCTTGATAGGTCAGTCCCGCCATCCCGGGAATCAGTCTGGTGAACCTTCGCTGCACTCCCTCAATAGCAAGAATGTCCTTCCTCAGGTTAGGAGACCAAAACTGTACACAATACTCCAGGTGTGGCCTCACCAAGGCCCTGTACAACTGTAGCAACACCTCCCTGCCCCTGTACTCAAATCCCCTCGCTATGAAGGCCAACATGCCATTTGCTTTCTTAACCGCCTGCTGTACCTGCATGGCCAACCTTCAATGACTGATGTACCATGACACCCAGGTCTCGTTGCACCTCCCCTTTTCCTAATCTGTCACCATTCAGATAATAGTCTGTCTCTCTGTTTTTACCACCAAAGTGGATAACCTCACATTTATCCACATTATACTTCATCTGCCCTGCATTTGCCCCACTCACCTAACCTATCCAAGTCACTCTGCAGCCTCATAGCATCCTCCTCGCAGCTCACACTGCCACCCAACTTAGTGTCATCCGCAAATTTGGAGATACTACATTTAATCCCCTCATCTAAATCATTAATGTACAGTGTAAACAGCTGGGGCCCCAGCACAGAACCTTGCGGTACCCCACTAGTCACTGCCTGCCATTCTGAAAAGTCCCCATTTACTCCTACTCTTTGCTTCCTGTCTGACAACCAGTTCTCAATCCATGTCAGTACACTACCCCCAATCCCATGTGCTCTAACATAACATAACATCACTCCCCCCTCAGCCTTGGGCCACTGGCCCCTTGACTTGAGTGCCCAAAGCCCTTTCACCTTGCCTGTGCTTGGCACTGGTTCACTCGCAGTAGATCTCCCAACAGCCCCCCACCCCCAAGTCCTTATTGCCACAACATTGGAACATGGTCATCAGTTGACGGCTGGAGTTTGCAGTGCGGGGGGGGGGTTTGAGTGAGTTCTGGGCGTGATTCACGTGTGTCAATGGCGACATACATCCATTTATTCCCCCACCCGATACATAGACCACGTGTGTGTGTGTGTGTGTGTGTGGACATCTGCATCGGTGTACATGGACAGAGAAACAAAATAGGATGAGCTCCATCGCTGTTTGGGTATCTCAGTCGTGGAACATGCCCATTTTACAGGTAAGGTACCTGCGTGGTCTCACGGTCTTGCCCCTGGGGTATCGGTGCAGGCGGGCGAGATCATCAGAATCAGGAACAGGGAGTAGGCCATCGAGCCCCTCGAGCCCTGCTCCGCCATTCAACAAGACCACGGCTGATCTGGCCGTGGGACTCAGCTCCACTTACCCGCCCTCTCCCCGTAACCCTTAATTCCCTTATTGGTTAAACATCTATCTATCTGTGACTTGAATACATTCAATGAGCTAGGCCTCAACTGCTTCCTTGGGCAGAGAATTCCACAGATTCACAACCCTCTGGGAGAAGAAATTCCTTCTCAACTCGCTTTTAAATTGGCTCCCCTGTATTTTGAGGCTGTGCCCCCCCTAGTTCTAGTCTCCCCGACCAGTGGAAACAACCTCTCTGCCTCTATCTTGTCTATCCCTTTCATTATTGTAAATGTTTCTATAAAAGATCACCCCCTCATCCTTCTGAACTCCCAACGAGTAAAGACCCAGTCTACTCAATCTATCATCGTAAGGTAACCCCCTCATCTCCGGAATCAGCCGAGTGAATCGTCTCTGTACCCCTCTCCAAAGCCAGTATATCCTTCCTTAAGTAAGGCGACCAAAACTGTGCACGCAGTACTCCAGGTGTGGCCTCACCAATACCCTGTACAGTTGCAGCAGGACCTCCCTGCTTTTGTACTCCATCCCTCTCGCAATGAAGGCCAACATCCCATTCGCCTTCCTGATTACCTGCTGCACCTGCAAACTAACTTTTTGGGATCCATGCACAAGGACCCCCAGGTCCCTCTGCACCTCAGCATGTTGTAATTTCTCCCCCATTCAAATAATATTCCCTTTTATTGGGTTTTTTTTCCCCCCCAAGGTGGATGACCTCACACTTTCCCACATTGTACTCCATCTGCCAAACCTTAGCCCGTTCGCTTAACCCTATCCAAATCTCTTTGCAGCCTCTCTGTGTGTCCTCTACACAACCCGCTCTCCCGCTAATCTTTGTGCCGCAGTCTTTGCAAGTATTGTCTTTGTAGCGGCCCTGCCATTTCCTCCACAGCGCCAGCACGGGATTGGTCGGTTGGCCCCGTGAGGCGGACTCAGGGTTGCGGGACTCGGGGACAGCAGTCTTGTCTCTAAAAGGCACCAGTCGCTTTGCGGTGCTTGCCGGGTTCGAGACCTGGGGTGGGGGCGGGGGTGGGGGGGGGGGAGAGACATCCGCTTGGAATCGCAGGCCCAGACCGCGGACGCCTGGCTGACGCGAGTTGCCTCCCGCGGGGGTGACCGCGGTGCCCACAGAGCGCAGCCTGTGGAGGAAGGCGGCCCTCCTCGCGGCCGGGTGGGGGTGGGCGAGCCGGTGCCGCGCTCTCTTTCGGCTACGAGCTGCGCGGACGTTCTCATCGTCGCCTCCTCTGTGGGGCGAGCGAGTCCCCCTCACCGCAACGGGGCCCGCTGTGTTTCCAGCCAGGGCCGTTGGCAATCGCGCGGCGTTCCAGCCTTTCCACAAAGGCGTCCCCATCTCCCCGAGCGGCGGAAAGTTGACCAGGTGAGCCGTTTCTCGCGTGGGGACTCGAAACCTCGTCGCCAGTTGTTGTGTCTGCAGGCACTCAAGCAACGACTCCACGCGGCAAGGTATTAGAAGCATAGAAACTAGGTGCAGGAGCAGGCCATTGGGCCCTTCGAGCCTGCATCGCCATTGGGCCCTTCGAGCCTGCCCCGCCATTCGGCCCTTCGAGCCTGCCCCGCCATTCGGCCCTTCTAGCCTGCACCGCCATTCAATGAGTTCATGGCTGAACATTCAACTTCAGTACCCCATTCCTGCTTTCTCGCCATACCCCTTGATCCCCCCGAGTAGTAAGGACTTCATCTAACTCCCTTTTTGAATATATTTAGTGAACTGGCCCCCAACAACTTTCTGTGGTAGAGAATTCCACAGGTTCACAATTCTCTGGGTGAAGAAGTTTCTCCTCATCTCGGTCCTAAATGGCTTCCCCCTTATCCTTAGACTGTGTGAGCCCCTGGTTCTGGACTTCCCCAACATCGGGAACATTCTTCCTGCATCTAAACCTGTCCAGTCCCGTCAGAATTTTATATGTTTCTATGAGATCCCCCTCTCATTCTTCTGAACTCCAGTGAATACAAGCCCAGTCGATCCAGTCTTTCTTCATATGTCAGTCCTGCCATCCCGGGAATCAGTCTGGTGAACCTTCACTGCACTCCCTCAATAGCAAGAATGTCCTTCCTCAGATTAGGAGACCAAAACTGAACACAATATTCCAGGTGTGGCCTCACCAAGGCCCTGTACAACTGCAGTAAGACCTCCCTGCTCCTATACTCAAATCCTCTCGCTATGAAGGCCAACATGCCATTTACCTTCTTCACCGCCTGCTGTACCTGCATGGACAACTTTCAATGACTGATGTACCATGACACCCAGGTCTCGTTGCACCTCCCCTTTTCCTAATCTGTCACCATTCAGATAATAGTCTGTCTCTCTGTTTTTACCACCAAAGTGGATAACCTCACATTTATCCACATTATACTGCATCTGCCATGCATTTGCCCCACTCACCTAACCTATCCAAGTCACTCTGCAGCCTCATAGAATCCTCCTCGCAGCTCACACCGCCACCCAGCTTAGTGTCATCCACTTGAACTGTGGTGACCTTAGTCCACTTATTGCAGCTCCTGAATGAGGGCACAGTGAGGGTGATCACCCTTTTATACCTGGTTGCCTGTCGTGTACAGGTGACCCCTAGGTCTCCACCAGTTGCACCCTCTAGTGGTGCAGGCGTGGTGTATACAGCGTGAAGATACATTTAGTCACGGTATATTGAGTGTACAGGGTATATACATATATTATACATACACAACAGACACAATTCTGACAGGGCTCAACTGGGTAGATGCAGGGAGGGTGTTTCTCCCCCCCCGGGGCTGGGGAGTCGAGAACCAGGGAGTCACACAGTCTCAGGATAAGGGGGCGGCCATTTAGGACGCAGATGAGGAGGAATTTCTTCACTCAGAGGGGGGCAAACTCTGGAATTCTCTGCCCCAGAGGCTCAGTCGTTGAAAGGGGAGATCATGCTTGACAAACCTTCTGGAATTTTTTGAGGATGTTTCCAGTAGAGTGGACAAGGGAGAACCAGTGGATGTGGTGCATTTGGACTTTCAGAAGGCTTTCGACAAGGTCCCACACAGGAGATTAATGTGCAAAGTTGAAGCACATGGGATTGGGGGTAGTGTGCTGACGTGGATTGAGAACTGGTTGTCAGACAGGAAGCAAAGAGTAGGAGTAAATGGGTCCTTTTCAGAATGGCAGGCAGTGACTAGTGGGGTACCGCAGGGATCAGTGCTGGGACCCCAGCTATTTACAATATGCATCAATGATTTAGACGAAGGAATTGAGTGTAATATCTCCAAGTTTGCGGATGACACTAAGCTGGGTGGCGGTGTGAGCTGTGAGGAGGATGCTAAGAGGCTGCAGGGTGACTTGGACAGGTTAGGTGAGTGGGCAAATGCATGGCAGATGCAGTATAATGTGGATAAATGTGAGGTGATCCACTTTGGGGGCAAAAACAGGAAGGCAGAATATTATCTGAACGGTGACAGATTAGGAAAAGGGGAGGTGCAACGAGACCTGGGTGTCATGGGACATCAGTCATTGAAAGTTGGCCATGCAGGTACAGCAGGCGGTGAAGAAGGCAAATGGTATGTTGGCCTTCATAGCGAGAGGATTTGAGTATAGGAGCAGGGAGGTCTTACTGCAGTTGTACAGGGCCTTGGTGAGGCCACACCTGGAATATTGTGTTCAGTTTTGGTCTCCTAATCTGAGGAAGGACATTCTTGCTATTGAGGGAGTGCAGCGAAGGTTCACCAGACTGATTCCCGGGATGGCAGGACTGACATGTGAAGAAAGACTGGATCGACTGGGCTTATATTCACTGGAGTTTAGAAGAATGAGAGGGGGACCTCATAGAAACATATAAAATTCTGACGGGACTGGACAGGTTTAGATGCAGGAAGAATGTTCCCGATGTTGGGGAAGTCCAGAACCAGGGCTCACACAGTCTAAGGATAAGGGGTGAGCCATTTAGGACCGAGATGAGGAGAAACTTCTTCACCCAGAGAATTGTGAACCTGTGGAATTCTCTACCACAGAAAGTTGTTGGGGGCCAGTTCGTTGGATATATTCAAAAGGGAGTTAGATGTGGCCCTTACGGCTAAAGGGATCAGGGGGGTATGGAGAGAAGGCAGGAGTGGGGTACTGAGGGAATGGTCAGCCATGATCATATTGAATGGTGGGGCAGGCTCGAAGGGCCCAATGGTGGGGCAGGCTCGAAGGGTCCAATGGCGGGGGGCAGGCTCGAAGGGCCCAATGGCCTGCTCCTGCTCCTATTGTCTATGTTTCTATGTTTCTCTCTGTCTCTCTCTCTGTCTCTCTCTCTTGCGTTCAACGGAAGGCTCCCCAGAGAGCCGGGCTGGCCAATACCCCTCAACCCCCAGCCCCCCCCCCCACCCCCAGCCCCTACTCCCACACCCCCCGGCCCCATCGCACAGCAAGATCCCAGCGACAACAATCGACTCCATGACCCCGCAGATAACCGCTGGGTTGTCGTTCCGATATCGGGAGGCCCCGTAAGATTCCTCCAAGCCCCTCCCCCCTCCACGCCCCTCCCCCCTCCACGCCGCCCCCCTCCACGCCCCCACCCCTCCACGTGCCCCCCCCACCCTCCACGGCAGCCATGTTGTGCAGAGGAAGACACCACCAAATCTCAGGGAGAGCGGACGTCCGCGTGTCACCAACCTGAGCAGATCTCTCGAGTGGCTCGGTCAAGATTGGCCCCAGGACACCGGGGACAACTCCCGCCAACACCCACTCCTCCCCCCCCGCCCTCTGCTTTTCTTCCAATAGCGGCCGTGGGATCTCTGACATCCTCCCCCCCACCCCCGAGGGGGCACACAGGACCTCGGTTTATCGCCTCCTCCCCAAAGACCGCAACTCCAACAGCGCAGTACGGCACTCCCTCAGTACTGCCCCTCCGACAGCGCAGTACGGCACTCCCTCAGTACTGCCCCTCCGACAGTGCGGGGCTCCCTCAGTACTGCCCCTCCGACAGTGCGGGGCTCCCTCAGTACTGCCCCTCCGACAGTGCGGGGCTCCCTCAGTACTGCCCCTCCGACAGTACGGCACTCCCTCAGTACTGCCCCTCCGACAGTGCGGCACTCCCTCAGTACTGCCCCTCCGACAGTACAGTACGGCACTCCCTCAGTACTGCCCCTCCGACAGTGCGGCACTCCCTCAGTACTGCCCCTCCGACAATGCGGCACTCCCTCAGTACCGCCCCTCCGACAGTGCGGCGCTCCCTCAGTACTGACCCTCCGACAGTGCGGCACTCCCTCAGTACTGCCCCTCCGACAGCGGGTGTTCCCTCAGATATCGGGGAGTGAGCAAGGGGTCATCGCCCCTGGGGAGAGGAGTGAGAGGGTCCTGGGGCTCGTGGAGCTGGTCCGTGAAGCCACTTACCTTCCCAAAGCTCCCCTTGCCCAGAACCATCAGGAAGTTGAAGTCAGATGGGCCAAAGTTGCTCCCAAACGAGGGTAGGCACATTGGATTGTCCGAAGGACTCAAGGCCTTCGGCGGCGACGGAGTTAGTTTTGCTTTCTGAAAGAGAAACAGAGAGAGGGAGAGTCACTCGTCAAGTGAGCAGTTTAACATCTTGTTCCCACTTCCAATCTCTCTCCTTCTCCCTCGCAGTTAGTCTCACATCTGCCCCAGCGCCAAGAACTCCCTCCGTAACAGCCCTGCCTCAGATATTCCGCTGCTGAAACCCTCATCCCTGCCCTCTCTCCCCTCCAGACTTGACCATTCCAACTCTCCCCTGGCCAAACTCCCATCACCCGCTGTGCTCACTGCCCCCGTGTCCGAACTCGCACCCAGTCCCACTCACCCATCATCCCCTGTGCCCCGTGTCCGAACTCGCACCCAGTCCCACTCACCCATCACCCCCTGTGCTCACTGACCCCGTGTCCTAACTCACACCCAGTCCCACTCACCCATCACCCCCTGTGCTCACTGCTCCGTGTCCTAACTCACACCCAGTCCCACTCACCCATCACCCCCTGTGCTCACTGATCCCGTGTCCTAACTCACACCCAGTCCCACTCACCCATCACCCCCTGTGCTCACTGACCCCGTGTCCTAACTAACACCCAGTCCCACTCACCCATCACCCCCTGTGCTCACTGACCCCGTGTCCGAACTCGCACCCAGTCCCACTCACCCATCACCCCCTGTGCCCCGTGTCCTAAATCACACCCAGTCCCACTCACCCATCACCCCCTGTGCTCACTGCCCCGTGTCCTAACTCACACCCAGTCCCACTCACCCATCACCCCCTGTGCTCACTGCCCCGTGTCCTAACTCACACCCAGTCCCACTCACCCATCACCCCCTGTGCTCACTGCCCCGTGTCCTAACTCACACCCAGTCCCACTCACCCATCACCACGTGTGCTCACTGACCCCGTGTCCTAACTCACACCCAGTCCCACTCACCCATCACCCCCTGTGCTCATTGACCCCGTGTCCTAACTCACACCCAGTCCCACTCACCCATCACCCCCTGTGCTCACTGACCCCGTGTCCTAACACACACCCAGTCCCACTCACCCATCACCCCCTGTGCTCACTGTCCCGTGTCCTAACTCACACCCAGTCCCACTCACCCATCACCCCCTGTGCCCCGTGTCCTAACTCACACCCAGTCCCACTCACCCATCACCCCCTGTGCTCACTGACCCAGTGTCCTTACTCACACCCAGTCCCACTCACCCATCACCCCCTGTGCCCCGTGTCCTAACTCACACCCAGTCCCACTCACCCATCACCCCCTGTGCTCACTGACCCCGTGTCCTAACTCACACTCAGTCCCACTCACACATCACCCCCTGTGCTCACTGACCCGTGTCCTAACTCACACCCAGTCCCACTCACCCATCACCCACTGTGCTCACTGACCCAGTGTCCTAACTCACACCCAGTCCCACTCACCCATCACCCCCTGTGCTCACTGACCCCGTGTCCTAACTCACACCCAGTCCCACTCACCCATCACCCCCTGTGCTCACTGACCCCGTGTCCTAACTCACACCCAGTCCCGCTCACCCATCACCCCCTGTGCTCACTGACCCCGTGTCCTAACTCACACCCAGTCCCACTCACCCATCACCCCCTGTGCTCACTGCCCCATGTCCTAACTCACACCCAGTCCCACTCACCCATCACCCCCTGTGCTCACTGACCCCGTGTCCTAACTCACACCCAGTCCCACTCACCCATCACCCCCTGTGCTCACTGACCCCGTGTCCTAACTCACACTCAGTCCCACTCACACATCACCCCCTGTGCTCACTGACCCGTGTCCTAACTCACACCCAGTCCCACTCACCCATCACCCGCTGTGCTCACTGACCCCGTGTCCTAACTCACACCCAGTCCCACTCACCCATCACCCCCTGTGCTCACTGACCCCGTGTCCTAACTCACACCCAGTCCGACTCACCCATCACCCCCTGTGCTCACTGACCCCGTGTCCTAACTCACACCCAGTCCCACTCACCCATCACCCCCTGTGCTCACTGACCCCGTGTCCTAACTCACACCCAGTCCCACTCACCCATCACCCCCTGTGCCCCGTGTCCTAACTCACACTCAGTCCCACTCACCCATCACCCCCTGTGCTCACTGACCCCGTGTCCTAACTCACACCCAGTCCCGCTCACCCATCACCCCGTGCCCCGTGTCCTAACTCACACCCAGTCCCACTCACCCATCACCCCCTGTGCTCACTGACCCCGTGTCCTAACTCACACCCAGTCCCACTCACCCATCACCCCCTGTGCTCACTGACCCCGTGTCCTAACTCACACCCAGTCTCACTCACCCATCACCCCCTGTGCTCACTGACCCCGTGTCCTAACTCACACACAGTCCCACTCACCCATCACCCCCTGTGCTCACTGACCCCGTGTCCTAACTCACACCCAGTCCCACTCACCCATCACCCCCTGTGCTCACTGACCCCGTGTCCTAACTCACACCCAGTCCCACTCACCCATCACCCCCTGTGCTCACTGACCCGTGTCCTAACTCACACCCAGTCCCGCTCACCCATCACCCCCTGTGCTCACTGACCCCGTGTCCTAACTCACACCCAGTCCCACTCACCCATCACCCGCTGTGCTCACTGACCCCGTGTCCTTACTCACACCCAGTCCCACTCACCCATCACCCCCTGTGCCCCGTGTCCTAACTCACACCCAGTCCCACTCACCCATCACCCCCTGTGCTCACTGACCCAGTGTCCTTACTCACACCCAGTCCCACTCACACATCACCCCCTGTGCTCACTGACCCGTGTCCTAACTCACACCCAGTCCCACTCACCCATCACCCCCTGTGCTCACTGACCCCGTGTCCTAACTCACACCCAGTCCCACTCACCCATCACCCCCTGTGCTCACTGACCCCGTGTCCTAACTCACACCCAGTCCCGCTCACCCATCACCCCCTGTGCTCACTGACCCCGTGTCCTAACTCACACCCAGTCCCACTCACCCATCACCCCGTGTGCTCACTGACCCCGTGTCCTAACTCACACCCAGTCCCACTCACCCATCACCCCCTGTGCTCACTGACACCGTGTCCTAACTCACACCCAGTCCCACTCACCCATCACCCCCTGTGCTCACTGCCCCATGTCCTAACTCACACCCAGTCCCACTCACCCATCACCCCCTGTGCTCACTGACCCCGTGTCCTAACTCACACCCAGTCCCACTCACCCATCACCCCCTGTGCTCACTGACCCCGTGTCCTAACTCACACTCAGTCCCACTCACACATCACCCCCTGTGCTCACTGACCCGTGTCCTAACTCACACCCAGTCCCACTCACCCATCACCCGCTGTGCTCACTGACCCCGTGTCCTAACTCACACCCAGTCCCACTCACCCATCACCCCCTGTGCTCACTGACCCCGTGTCCTAACTCACACCCAGTCCCACTCACCCATCACCCCCTGTGCTCACTGACCCCGTGTCCTAACTCACACCCAGTCCCACTCACCCATCACCCCCTGTGCTCACTGACCCCGTGTCCTAACTCACACCCAGTCCCGCTCACCCATCACCCCGTGCCCCGTGTCCTAACTCACACCCAGTCCCACTCACCCATCACCCCCTGTGCTCACTGCCCCATGTCCTAACTCACACCCAGTCCCACTCACCCATCACCCCCTGTGCTCACTGACCCCGTGTCCTAACTCACACCCAGTCCAACTCACCCATCACCCTCTGTGCTCACTGACCCCGTGTCCTAACTCACACCCAGTCTCACTCACCCATCACCCCCTGTGCTCACTGACCCCGTGTCCTAACTCACACACAGTCCCACTCACCCATCACCCCCTGTGCTCACTGCCCCGTGTCCTAACTCACACCCAGTCCCACTCACCCATCACCCCCAGTGCTCACTGACCCCGTGTCCTAACTCACACCCAGTCCCACTCACCCATCACCCCCTGTGCTCACTGACCCGTGTCCTAACTCACACCCAGTCCCACTCACCCATCACCCCCTGTGCCCCGTGTCCTAACTCACACCCAGTCCCACTCACCCATCACCCCCTGTGCCCCGTGTCCTAACTCACACCCAGTCCCGCTCACCCATCACCCCCTGTGCTCACTGACCCCGTGTCCTAACTCACACCCAGTCCCACTCACCCATCACCCCCTGTGCTCACTGCCCCATGTCCTAACTCACACCCAGTCCCACTCACCCATCACCCCCTGTGCTCACTGACCCCGTGTCCTAACTCACACCCAGTCCCACTCACCCATCACCCCCTGTGCTCACTGACCCCGTGTCCTAACTCACACTCAGTCCCACTCACACATCACCCCCTGTGCTCACTGACCCGTGTCCTAACTCACACCCAGTCCCACTCACCCATCACCCGCTGTGCTCACTGACCCCGTGTCCTAACTCACACCCAGTCCCACTCACCCATCACCCCCTGTGCTCACTGACCCCGTGTCCTAACTCACACCCAGTCCGACTCACCCATCACCCCCTGTGCTCACTGACCCCGTGTCCTAACTCACACCCAGTCCCACTCACCCATCACCCCCTGTGCTCACTGACCC
>NW_027250706.1:0-53321 GCF_044704955.1 Pristiophorus japonicus | reverse complement strand
GAGAGAGGGAGACAGAGAGAGAGAAACAGACAGACAGAGGAGAGAGAGAGACAGATAGAGAGAGAGAGAGGGGTCGAGGGAAATAGAGTGGGGAGATAGAGAAGCTCGGGGCCGAATGACCTACTCCTGCTCCTATTTCTAGGGGGACGGAGAGAGGGAGAGCCGGGGTGAGTGAGGTAGCGATGGAGAGGGGGAGGCAGAAGGGAAGGAGGAGGAGGGAGAGGGTGATGGTGAGGGGATGGGGAAAGGGGGAGAGTGTGGTGGGAGAGAGAGAGGGAGGGAGAGAACGAGGGGGCAGAGAGTAAGAGAGGAAGGGAGAGTGGGAGAGAGAGAGGGGGAGGAGGGGAGGGAGAGAGAGAAGGGGGGGGCGGGAGAGAGAGGGAAGGAGAGGGTGAGAGAGAGGGAGAAAGAGAGAGCGCGGTGGGGGGAGTGAGAGCGAGGGGGAGGGGGAGGGAGAGTGAGGGGGAGAGGGGAGTGAGAGCGAGGGGAAGGGAGAGAGCGAGGGGGAGAGGGGAGGGAGAGTGAGGGGAGGGGGAGGGAGCGAGAGGGGGAGGGAGAGAGCGAGGGCAAGGGGGAGGGAGAGAGCGAGGGGGAGGGTGAGTGAGGGGGAGAGGGGAGGGAGAGCGAGGGGGAGAGGGAGGGAGAGAACCAGGGGGAGGGGAGGGAGAGTGAGGGGGAGAGGGGAGGGAGAGCGAGGGGGAGAGGGGGAGGGAGAGAGCCAGGGGAGGGGGAGGGAGAGTAAGGGGAGAGGGGAGGGAGAGAGTGAGGGGGAGAGGGGAGGGATAGTGAGGGGGAGGGAGAGAGCGAGGGGGAGGAGAGAACGAGGGCGAGGGGGAGGGAGAGAGTGAGGGGGAGAGGGGAGGGAGAGTGAGGGGGAGAGGGGAGGTGAGTGAGGGGGAGGGAGAGAGTGAGGGGAGGGGGGAGGGTGAGTGAGGGGGAGGGAGAGAGGGAGGGCGAGGGGCAGCGAGGGGAAGGAGTTGACCTTGTGGTTGGTGTGTGTTGATGTACGGGAGATGGCCGGGTGTTATGTGTGTGTTTTGTCGGGTGGGGGGTTGGAGGGAGAGTTAATCCACGCTCTCTCACACACCTTTTACCCTCGGTGTGAGTGTGTGTGAATCGGGCTCGGGGCGGAGAGGTGTGAGATCGGAGGGAGCGAGAGCTCGGGTCTGTCAGTCTGTGTTTCTCAGAGAGATACCTCTCCCTCTCCACCTCTCTCACACTCCCCCTCACTCTCCCCCCTCTCTCCCTCTCTCTCTCCCTCGCTCTCTCTTCTCCCCTCCCTCCCACCCTCTCTCTACCTCCCCTCCCTCCCCCTCTCTCTCCCACTCTCCCTCTCCCCCTCTCTCCCTCCCTCTCTCTCTCCCCTCCCTCCCCACCTCCCTCTCCCTCCCTCTCTCTCCCTCGCTCTCTCTCCCCTCCCTCCCTCCCACCCTCTCTCTACCTCCCCTCTCTCTCCCACTCTCCCTCTCCCCCTCTCTCCCTCCCTCTCTCTCTCTCCCCCTCCCTCCCCACCTCCCTCTCCCCCTCTCTCTCTCCCTCGCTCTCTCTCCCCTCCCTCCCTCCCACCCTCTCTCTACCTCCCTCTCTCTCTCCCACTCTCCCTCTCCCCCTCTCTCCCTCCCTCTCTCACTCTCCCCCTCCCTCCCTCTCCCCCTCCCTCTTACCCTCTCTCTCTCCTCCCCCCTCTCTCCTCCCTCTCTCTCCCTCGCTCTCTCTCCCCCCCTCCATCTCAACCTCTCTCTCTCCCACTCTCCCTCTCCCCCTCTCTCTCTCCCTCGCTCTCTCTCCCCCCCTCACTCCCACTCTATCTCTACCTCCCCCTCACTCCCTCTCTCTCTCGCTTGCTCTCTCTCCCCCCCTCTCTCCCTCCCTCTCACTCTCTCCCCCTCCCTCCCTCTCCCCTCCCTCTCACCCTCTCTCTCTCCCTCCCCCCCTCTCTCCCTCCCACTCTCTCTCCCTCTCTCTCTCTCCCCCACCCTCCCACATTCTCTTTCTCCCCCTCCCTCTTGCCCCCTCTCTCTCCCCTCCCTCCCGCCCTCTGACTCTCTCTCTCTCTCCCTCGCTCCCACCTGTCTCATGGAAGGAGGGAGCATAAACGGAGGGGTGTGAGGGGCTCCAGGAGGGAGCAGGGTTGATGGAGTGAGTGCAGGAGTGAGGGAGAGAGAAAGAGAGGGTGGGCGAGAGGGAGTGAAAGAGGGAAGGAGACAGGGAGGGTGCGAGAGGAGGGAGCGAGGGAGGAGGGAGGGACAGAGGGCGGAGAGAGAGAGAGGGAGGGAGGGAAGTTGAGAGGCAGACAGGAAGGGTTCGGGGGGTTTATATATCGAATAACAGATACCTGGGAGTGAGTTACAGACTGGAATCTAATCGAGGGGTTCGGGGGGTTTATATATAGAATAACAGATACCCGGGAGTGAGTTACAGGCTGGAATCTAATCGAGGGGTTCGGGGGGGTTTATATATAGAATAACAGATACCCGGGAGTGAGTTATAGGCTGGAATCTAATCGAGGGGTTCGAGGGGTTTATATATAGAATAACAGATACCCGGGAGTGAATTACAGGCTGGAATCTAATCGAGGGGTTCGGGGGGTTTATATATAGAATAACAGATACTCGGGAGTGAGTTACAGGCTGGAATCTAATCGAGGGGTTCGGAGGGTTTATATATAGAATAACAGATACCCGGGAGTGAGTTACAGGCTGGAATCTAATCGAGGGGTTCGGGGGGTTTATATATAGAATAACAGATACCTGGGAGTGAGTTACAGACTGGAATCTAATCGAGGGGTTCAGGGGGTTTATATATAGAATAACAGATACCCGGGAGTGAGTTACAGGCTGGAATCTAATCGAGGGGTTCGGGGGGGTTTATATATAGAATAACAGATACCCGGGAGTGAGTTACAGGCTGGAATCTAATCGAGGGGTTCGGGGGGTTTATATATAGAATAACAGATACCTGGGAGTGAGTTACAGTCTGGAATCTAATCGAGGGGTTCGGGGGGTTTATATATAGAATAACAGATACTCGGGAGTGAGTTACAGGCTGGAATCTAATCGAGGGTTCGGGGGGTTTATATATAGAATAACAGATACCCGGGAGTGAGTTACAGGCTGGAATCTAATCGAGGGGTTCGGGGGGTTTGTATCTTGAATAACAGATACCCGGGAGTGAGTTACAGGCTGGAATCTAATCGAGGGGTTCGGGGGGTTTATATCTTGAATAACAGATACCCGGGAGTGAGTTACAGGCTGGAATCTAATCGAGGGGTTCGGGGGGTTTATATCTTGAATAACAGATACCCGGGAGTGAGTTACAGGCTGGAATCTAATCGAGGGGTTCGGGGGGTTTATATCTTGAACAACAGATACCCGGGAGTGAGTTACAGGCTGGAATCTAATCGAGGGGTTCGGGGGGTTTATATCTTGAATAACAGATACCCGGGAGTGAGTTACAGGCTGGAATTTAATCGAGGGGTTCGGGTTTTTTTTATATAGAATAACATTTACCCGGAAGTGAGTTACAGGCTGGAATCTAATCGAGGGGTTCGGGGGGTTTATATATAGAATAACAGATACCCGGGAGTGTGTTAAAGTCTGAAATCTAATCGAAGGGTTCGGGGGTTTATATATAGAATAACAGATACCCGGGAGTGAGTTACAGGCTGGAATCTAATCGAGGAGTTCATGGGGTTTATATATAGAGTAACAGATACCCGGGAGTGTGTTACAGGCTGGAATCTAATCGAGGGGTTCGGGGGGTTTATATATAGAATAACAGATACCTGGGAGTGAGTAACAGGCTGGAATCTAATCGAGGGGTTCGGGGGGGTTTAAAAATAGAATAACAGATACCCGGGAGTGAGTTACAGGCTGGAATCTAATCGAGGGGTTCGGGGGGGGTTTATATATAGAATAACAGATACCCGGGAGTGAGTTACAGGATGGAATCTAATCGAGGGGTTCGGGGGTTTATATATAGAATAACAGATACCTGGGAGTGAGTTACAGGCTGGAATCTAATCGAGGGGTTCGGGCGGTTTATATATAGAATAACAGATACCTGGGAGTGAGTTACAAGCTGGAATCTAATCGAGGGGTTCGGGGGGTTTATATATAAAATAACACATACCCGGGAGTGAGTTAAAGGCTGGAACCTAATCGAGGGGTTCGGGGGGGTTTATATATAGAATAACAGATACCCGGGAGTGATTTACAGGATGGAATCTAATCGAGGGGTTCGGGGGGTTTATATATAGAATAACAGATACCTGGGAGTGAGTTACAGGCTGGAATCTAATCGAGAGGTTCCGGGGGGTTTATATATAGAATTACAGATACCCGGGAGTGAGTTACAGGCTGGAATATAATCGAGGGGTTCGCGGGGGTTTATATATAGAATAACAGATACCCCGGAGTGAGTTACAGGCTGGAATCTAATTGAGGGGTTCGGGGGGTTTATATATAGAATAACAGATACCCGGGAGTGAGTTACAGGCTGGAATCTAATCGAGGGGTTCGGGGGGTTTATATATAGAATAACAGATACCCGGGAGTGAGTTACAGGCTGGAATCTAATCGAGGGGTTCGGGAGGTTTATATATATAATCACAGATACCCGGTAGTGAGTTACAGGCTGGAATCTAATCGAGAGGTTCGGGGGGTTTATATATAGAATAACAGATACCCGGGAGTGAGTTACAGGCTGGAATCTAATCGAGGGGTTCGGGGGGTTTATATATAGAATAACAGATACCCGGGAGTGAGTTACAGGCTGGAATCTAATCGAGGGGTTCGGGGGAGTTTATATATCGAATAACAGATACCCGGAAGTGAGTTACAGGCTGGAATCTAATCGAGGGGTTCGGGGGGTTTATATATAGAATAACAGATACCCGGGAGTGAGTTACAGGCTGGAATCTAATCGAGAGGTTCGGGGGGGTTTATATATAGAATAACAGATACCCGGGAGTGAGTTACAGGCTGGAATCTAATCGAGGGGTTCGGGGGGGGTTTATATATAGAATAACAGATACCCGGGAGTGAGTTACAGGCTGGAATCTAATCGAGAGGTACGCGGGGGTTTATATAGAGAACAACAGATACCCGGGAGTGAGTTACAGGCTGGAATCTAATCGAGGGGTTCGGGGGGGTTTATATATAGAATAACAGATACCCGGGAGTGAGTTACAGGCTGGAATCTAATCGAGGTTTCGGGGGGTTTATATCTTGAATAACAGATACCCGGGAGTGAGTTACAGGCTGGAATCTAATCGAGGGGTTCGGGTTTTTTTTATATAGAATAACATTTACCCGGGAGTGAGTTACAGGCTGGAATCTAATCGAGGGGTTCGGGGGGGTTTATATATAGAATAACAGATACCCGGGAGTGTGTTAAAGTCTGAAATCTAATCGAAGGGTTCGGGGGGTTTATATATAGAATAACAGATACCCGGGAGTGAGTTACAGGCTGGAATCTAATCGAGGGGTTCGGGGGGTTTATATATAGAATAACAGATACCCGGGAGTGAGTTACAGGCTGGAATCTAATCGAGGGGTTCGGGGGTTTATATATAGAATAACAGATACCCGGGAGTGAGTTACAGGCTGGAATCTAATCGAGGGTTTCGGGGAGGTTTATATATAGAAAAACAGATGCCCGGGAGTGAGTTACAGGCTGGAATCTAATCGAGGGGTTCGGGGGTTTATATATAGAATAACAGATACCCGGGAGTGAGTTACAGGCTGGAATCTAATCGTTGTGTTCGGGGGGTTTATATATAGAATAACAGATACCTGGGAGTGAGTAACAGGCTGGAATCTAATCGAGGGGTTCGGGGGATTATATATAAAATAACAGATACCCGGGAGTGAGTTACAGGCCGGAATCTAATCGAGGGGTTCGGGGGGTTTAAAAATAGAATAACAGATACCCGGGAGTGAGTTAGAGTCTGGAATCTAATCGAGGGGTTCGGGGGGTTTATATATAGAATAACAGATACCCGGGAGTGCGTTACAGGCTGGAATCTAATCGAGGGGTTCGGTGGGGTTTATATATAGAATAACAGATACCCGGGAGTGAGTTACAGACTGGAATCTAATTGAGGGGTTCGGGGGTTTATATATAGAATAACAGATACCTGGGAGTGAGTAACAGGCTGGAATCTAATCGAGGGGTTCGGGGGGGTTTATATATAGAATAACAGATACCCGGGAGTGAGTTACAGACTGGAATCTAATCGTTGTGTTCGGGGGGTTTATATATAGAATAACAGATACCCGGGAGTGAGTTACAGGCTGGAATCTAATCGAGGGGTTCGGGGGGTTTATATATAGAATAACAGATACCTGGGAGTGAGTAACAGGCTGGAATCTAATCGAGGGGTTCGGGGGATTATATATAAAATAACAGATACCCGGGAGTGAGTTACAGGCTGGAATCTAATCGAGGGGTTCGGGGGGTTTATATATAGAATAACAGATACCTGGGAGTGAGTTAAAAGCTGGAATCTAATCGAGGGGTTCGGGGGGTTTATATATAGAATAACAGATACCTGGGAGTGAGTTACAAGCTGGAATCTAATCGAGGGGTTCGGTGGGGTTTATATATAAAATAACACAAACCCGGGAGTGAGTTAAAGGCTGGAACCTAATCGAGGGGTTCGGGGGGGTTTATATATAGAATAACAGATACCCGGGAGTGAGTTACAGGATGGAATCTAATCGAGGGGTTCGGGGTGTTTATATATAGAATAACAGATACCTGGGAGTGAGTTACAGGATGGAATCTAATCGAGGGGTTCGGGGGTTTATATATAGAATAACACATACCCGGGAGTGAGTTACAGGCTGGAATCTAATCGAGGGGTTCGGGGGGTTTATATATAGAATAACAGATACCCGGGAGTGAGTTACAGACTGGAATCTAATCGAGGGGCTCGGGGGGTTTTTATATAGAATAACAGATACCCGGGAGTGTGTTACAGGCTGGAATCTAATCGAGGGGTTCGGGGGGTTTATATCTAGAATAACAGATACCCGGGAGTGAGTTACAGGCTGGAATCTAATCGTTGTGTTCGGGGGGTTTATATATAGAATAACAGATACCTGGGAGTGAGTAACAGGCTGGAATCTAATCGAGGGGTTCGGGGGATTATATATAAAATAACAGATACCCGGGAGTGAGTTACAGGCCGGAATCTAATCGAGGGGTTCGGGGGGTTTAAAAATAGAATAACAGATACCCGGGAGTGAGTTAGAGTCTGGAATCTAATCGAGGGGTTCGGGGGGTTTATATATAGAATAACAGATACCCGGGAGTGCGTTACAGGCTGGAATCTAATCGAGGGGTTCGGTGGGGTTTATATATAGAATAACAGATACCCGGGAGTGAGTTACAGACTGGAATCTAATCGAGGGGTTCGGGGGGTTTATATATAGAATAACAGATACCCGGGAGTGAGTTACAGACTGGAATCTAATCGTTGTGTTCGGGGGGTTTATATATAGAATAACAGATACCTGGGAGTGAGTAACAGGCTGGAATCTAATCGAGGGGTTCGGGGGATTATATATAAAATAACTGATACCCGGGAGTGAGTTACAGGCCGGAATCTAATCGAGGGGTTCGGGGGTTTATATATAGAATAACAGATACCTGGGAGTGAGTTAAAAGCTGGAATCTAATCGAGGGGTTCGGGGGGTTTATATATAAAATAACACATACCCGGGAGTGAGTTAAAGGCTGGAACCTAATCGAGGGGTTCGGGGGGGTTTATATATAGAATAACAGATACCCGGGAGTGAGTTACAGGATGGAATCTAATCGAGGGGTTCGGGGGGTTTATATATAGAATAACAGATACCTGGGAGTGAGTTACAGGCTGGAATCTAATCGAGGGGTTCCGGGGGGTTTATATATAGAATTACAGATACCCGGGAGTGAGTTACAGGCTGGAATATAATCGAGGGGTTCGCGGGGGTTTATATATAGAATAACAGATACCCCGGAGTGAGTTACAGGCTGGAATCTAATCGAGGGGTTCGGGGGGTTTATATATAGAATAACAGATACACGGGAGTGAGTTACAGGCTGGAATCTAATCGAGGGGTTCGGGGGGTTTATATATAGAATAACAGATACCCGGGAGTGAGTTACAGGCTGGAATCTAATCGAGGGGTTCGGGAGGATTAGATATAGAATAACAGATACCCGGGAGTGAGTTACAGGATGGAATCTAATCGAGGGGTTCGGGGGTTTATATATAGAATAACAGATACCCGGGAGTGAGTTACAGGCTGGAATCTAATCGAGGGGTTCGGGGGGTTTATATATAGAATAACAGATACCCGGGAGTGAGTTACAGACTGGAATCTAATCGAGGGGTTCGGGGGGTTTATATATAGAATAACAGATACCCGGGAGTGAGTTAGAGTCTGGAATCTAATCGAGGGGTTCAGGTGGTTTATATATAGAATAACAGATACCCGGGAGTGAGTTAGAGTCTGGAATCTAATCGAGGGGTTCGGGGGGGTTTATATATAGAATAACAGATATCCGGGAGTGAGTTACGGGCTGGAATCTAATCGAGGGGTTCGGGGGGTTTATATATAGAATAACATATACCCGGGAGTGAGTTACAGACTGGAATCTAATCGAGGGGTTCGGGGGGTTTATATATAGAATAACAGATACCTGGGAGTGAGTTACAGGCTGGAATCTAATCGAGGGGTTCGGGGGGTTTATATATAGAATAACAGATACCCGGGAGTTAGTTACAGACTGGAATCTAATCGAGGGGTTCGGGGGGTTTATATATAGAATAACAGATACTCGGGAGTGAGTTACAGGCTGGAATCTAATCGAGGGGTTCGGGGGGTTTATATATAGAATAACAGATACCCGGTAGTGAGTTACAGGCTGGAATCTAATCGAGAGGTTCGGGGGGTTTATATATAGAATAACAGATACCCGGGAGTGAGTTACAGGCTGGAATCTAATCGAGGGGTTCGGGGGGTTTATATATAGAATAACAGATACCCGGGAGTGAGTTACAGGCTGGAATCTAATCGAGGGGTTCGGGGGAGTTTATATATCGAATAACAGATACCCGGAAGTGAGTTACAGGCTGGAATCTATTCGAGGGGTTCGGGGGGTTTATATATAGAATAACAGATACCCGGGAGTGAGTTACAGGCTGGAATCTAATCGAGAGGTTCGGGGGATTTATAAATAGAATAACAGATACCCGGGAGTGAGTTACAGGCTGGAATCTAATCGAGAGCTTCGGGGGGTTTATATATAGAATAACAGATACCCGGGAGTGAGTTACAGGCTGGAATCTAATCGAGGGGTTCGGGGGTTTATATATAGAATAACTGATACCCGGGTGTGAGTTACAGGCTGGAATATAATCGAGGGGTTCGTGGGGTTTATATATAGAATAACAGATACCCGGGAGTGAGTTACAGGCTGGAATCTAATCGAGGGGTTCGGGGGGTTTATATATAGAATAACAGATACCCGGGAGTGAGTTACAGGCTGGAATCTAATCGAGGGGTTCGGGGGGGGTTTATATATAGAATAACAGATACCCGGGAGTGAGTTACAGGCTGGAATCTAATCGAGGGGTTCGGGGGTTTATATATAGAATAACAGATACCCGGGAGTGAGTTACAGGCTGGGATCTAATCGAGGGGTTCGGGGGGTTTGTATATAGAATAACAGATACCCGGGAGTGAGTTACAGGCTGGAATCTAATCGAGGGGTTCGGGGTTTATATATAGAATGACAGATACCCGGGAGTGAGTTACAGGCTGGAATCTAATCGAGGGGTTCGGGGAGGTTTATATAGAGAATAACAGATACCCGGGAATGAGTTACAGTCTGGAATCTAATGGAGAAGTTCGGGGAGGTTTATATATAGAATAACAGCTACCCGGGAGTGAGTTACAGGCTGGAATCTAATCGAGGGGTTCGGGGGGTTTATATATAGAATAACAGATACCCGGGAGTGAGTTACAGGCTGGAATCTAATCGAGGGGTTCGGGGGGTTTATATATAGAATAACAGATACCTGGGAGCGAGTTACAGGCTGGGATCTAATCGAGGGGTTCGGGGGGCTTATATATACAATAACAGATACCCGGAGTGAGTTACAATCTGGAATCCAATCGAGGGGTTCGGGGGGTTTATATGTAGAATAACAGATACCCGGGAGTGAGTTACAGGCTGGAATCTAATCGAGGGGTTCGGGGGGTTTATATATAGAATAACAGATACCCGGGAGTGAGTTACAGGCTGGAATCTAATTGAGGGGTTGGGGGGGTTTATATATAGAATAACAGATACCCGGGAGTGAGTTACAGGCTGGAATCTAATCGAGGGGTTCGGGGGGTTTATATATAGAATAACAGATACCCGGGAGTGAGTTACAGGCTGGAATCCAATCGAGGGGTTTGGGGGGTTTATATATAGAATAACAGATACCCGGGAGTGAGTTACAGGCTGGAATCTAATCGAGGGGTTCGGGGGGTTTATATATAGAATAACAGATACCCAGGAGTGAGTTACAGGCTGGTATCTAATCGAGGGGGTCGGGGGGGTTTATTTCGAGAATAACAGATACCCGGGAGTGAGTTACAGTCTGGAATCTAATTGAGGGGTTCAGGGTGGTTTATATATAGAATAACAGATACCAGGGAGTGAGTTACAGGCTGGAATCTAATCGAGGGGTTCAGGGGGTTTATATATACAATAACAGATACACGGGAGTGAGTTACAAGCTGGAATCTAATCGAGAGGTTCGGGGGGGTTTATATATAGAATAACAGATACCCGGGAGTGAGTTACAGGCTGGAATCTAATCGAGGGGTTCGGGGGGTTTATATATAGAATAACAGATACCCGGGAGTGAGTTACAGACTGGAATCTAATCGAGGCATACGGGGGGTTTATATATAGAATAACAGATTCCCGAAGAGAGTTGCAGGCTGGAATCTAATCGAGGGGTTCGGGGGGTTTATATATAGAATAACAGATACCCGGGAGTGAGTTACAGGCTGGAATCTAATCGAGGGGTTCGGGGGGTTTATATATAGAATAACAGATACCCGGGAGTGAGTTACAGGCTGGAATCTAATCGAGGGGTTCGGGGGGTTTATATATAGAATAACAGATACCCGGGAGTGAGTTACAGGCTGGAATCTAATCGAGGGGTTCGGGGGGTTTATATATAAAATAACAGATACCCGGGAGTGAGTTACAGGCTGGAATCTAATCGAGGGGTTCTGGGGGTTGATATATAGAATAACAGATACCCGGGAGTGAGTTACAGGCTGGAATCTAATCGAGGGGTTCGGGGGGTTTATATATATAATAACAGATACCCGGGAGTGAGTTACAGGCTGGAATCTAATCGAGAGGTTCGGAGGGTTTATATATAGAATAACAGATACCCAGGAGTGAGTTACAGGCTGGAATCTAATCGAGGGGTTCGGGGGGGTTTATTTCGAGAATAACAGATACCCGGGAGTGAGTGACAGGCTGGAATCTAATCGAAGGGTTCGGGGGGTTTATATATAGAATAACAGATACCCGGGAGTGAGTTACAGGCTGGAATCTAATCGAGGGGTTCGGGGGGTTTATATATAGAATAACAGATACCCGGGAGTGAGTTACAGGCTGGAATATAATGGATGGGTTCGGGGGTTTATATCTAGAATAACAGATACCTGGGAATGAATTATAGGCTGCAATCTAATCGAGGGGTTCGGGGGGTTTATATATAGAATAACAGGTTCCCGGGTGTGAGTTACAGGCTGGAATCTAATCGAGGGGTTCGGGGTGTTTATATATAGAATAACAGATACCTGGTAGTGAGTTACAGGCTGGAATCCAATCGAGGGGTTCGGGGGGTTTATATATAGAATAACAGATACCCAGGAGTGAGTTACAGGCTGGTATCTAATCGAGGGGTTCGGGGGGGTTTATTTCGAGAATAACAGATACCCGGGAGTGAGTTACAGTCTGGAATCTAATTGAGGGGTTCAGGGGGGTTTATATATAGAATAACAGATACCAGGGAGTGAGTTACAGGCTGGAATCTAATCGAGGGGTTCAGGGGGTTTATATATACAATAACAGATACACGGGAGTGAGTTACAGGCTGGAATCTAATCGAAGGGTTCGGGGGGTTTATATATAGAATAACAGATACCCGGGAGTGAGTTACAGGCTGGAATCTAATCGAGTGGTTCGGGGAGTTTATATATAGAATAACAGATACCCGGGAGTGAGTTACAGGCTGGAATCTAATCGAGAGGTTCGGGGGGGTTTATATATAGAATAACAGATACCCGGGAGTGAGTTACAGGCTGGAATCTAATCGAGGGGTTCGGGGGGTTTATATATAGAATAACAGATACCCGGGAGTGAGTTACAGGCTGGAATCTAATCGAGGGGTTCCGGGGAGGTTTATATATAGAATAACAGAAACCCGGGAGTGACTTACAGGCTGGAATCTAATCGAGGCATACGGGGAGTTTATATATAGAATAACAGATTCCCGAAGAGAGTTGCAGGCTGGAATCTAATCGAGGGGTTCGGGGGGTTTATATATAGAATAACAGATACCCGGGAGTGAGTTACAGGCTGGAATCTAATCGAGGGGTTCAGGGGGTTTATATATAGAATAACAGATACCCGGGAGTGAGTTACAGGCTGGAATCTAATCGAGGGGTTCGGGGGGTTTATATATAGAATAACAGATACCCGGGAGTGAGTTACAGGCTGGAATCTAATCGAGAGGTTCGGAGGGGTTTATATATAGAATAACAGAAACCTGGGAGTGAGTTACAGGCTGGGATCTAATCGAGGGGTTCGGGGGGTTTATATATAGAATAACAGATACCCGGGAGTGAGTTACAGGCTGGAATCCAATCGAGGGGTTCGGGGGGTTTATATATAGAATAACAGATACCCGGGAGTGAGTTACAGGTTGGAATCTAATCGAGGGGTTCGGGGGGTTTATATATAGAATAACAGATACCCAGGAGTGAGTTACAGGCTGGTATCTAATCGAGGGGTTCGGGGGGGGTTATTTCGAGAATAACAGATACCCGGGAGTGAGTTACAGTCTGGAATCTAATTGAGGGGTTCAGGGGGGTTTATATATAGAATAACAGATACCAGGGAGTGAGTTACAGGCTGGAATCTAATCGAGGGGTTCAGGGGGTTTATATATACAATAACAGATACACGGGAGTGAGTTACAGGCTGGAATCTAATCGAAGGGTTCGGGGGGTTTATATATAGAATAACAGATACCCGGGAGTGAGTTACAGGCTGGAATCTAATCGAGGGGTTCGGGGGGTTTATATATAGAATTACAGATACCCGAAGAGAGTTACAGGCTGGGATCTAATCGAGGGGTTCGGGGGGTTTATATATAGAATAACAGATACCCGGGAGTGAGTTACAGGCTGGAATCTAATCGAGGGGTTCGGGGGGGTTTATATATAGAATAACAGATACCCAGGAGTGAGTTACAGGCTGGTATCTAATCGAGGGGTTCGGGGGGGGTTATTTCGAGAATAACAGATACCCGGGAGTGAGTTACAGTCTGGAATCTAATTGAGGGGTTCAGGGGGGTTTATATATAGAATAACAGATACCAGGGAGTGAGTTACAGGCTGGAATCTAATCGAGGGGTTCAGGGGGTTTATATATACAATAACAGATACACGGGAGTGAGTTACAGGCTGGAATCTAATCGAAGGGTTCGGGGGGTTTATATATAGAATAACAGATACCCGGGAGTGAGTTACAGGCTGGAATCTAATCGAGGGGTTCGGGGGGTTTATATATAGAATTACACATACCCGAAGAGAGTTACAGGCTGGGATCTAATCGAGGGGTTCGGGGGGTTTATATATAGAATAACAGATACCCGGGAGTGAGTTACAGGCTGGAATCTAATCGAGGGGTTCTGGGGGTTTATATATAGAATAACAGATACCCGGGAGTGAGTTACAGGCTGGAATCTAATCGAGGGGTTCTGGGGGTTTATATATAGAATAACAGATACCCGGGAGTGAGTTACAGGCTGGAATCTAATTGAGGGGTTCGGGGGGTTTATATATAGAATAACAGATACCCGGGAGTGAGTTACAGGCTGGAATCTAATCGAGAGGTTCGGAGGGGTTTATATATAGAATAACAGATACCTGGGAGTGAGTTACAGGCTGGAATCTAATGGATGGGTTCGGGGGTTTATATATAGAATAACAGATACCCGGGAGTGAGTTACAGGCTGGAATCTAATCGAGGGGTTCGGGGGGTTTATATATAGAATAACAGATACCCGGGAGTGAGTTACACTCTGGAATCCAATCGAGGGGTTCGGGGGGTTTATATATAGAATAACAGATACCCGGGATTGAGTTACAAGCTGGAATCTAATCGAGGGGTTCGGGGGGGTTTATTTCGAGAATAACAGATACCCGGGAGTGAGTTACAGGCTGGAATCTAATGGAGGAGTTCGGGGAGGTTTATATATAGAATAACAGATAACCGGGAGTGAGTTACAGGCTGGAATCTAATCGAGGGGTTCGGGTGGTTTATATATAGAATAACAGATACCCGGGAGTGAGTTACAGGCTGGAATCTAATCGAGGGGTTCGGGGGGTTTATATATAGAATAACAGATACCCGGGAGTGAGTTACAGGCTGTAATCTAATCGAGGGGTTCGGGGGGGGTTTATATATAGAATAACAGATACCCGGGAGTGAGTTATAGGCTGGAATCTAATCGAGGGGTTCGGGGGGTTTATATATAGAATAACAGATACCTGGTAGTGAGTTACAGGCTGGAATCCAATCGAGGGGTTCGGGGGGTTTATATATAGAATAACAGATACCCAGGAGTGAGTTACAGGCTGGAATCTAATCGAGGGGTTCGGAGGGTTTATATATAGAATAACAGATACCCGGAGAGAGTTGCAGGCTGGAATCTAATCGAGGCATACGGGGGTTTATATATAGAATAACAGATACCCGGGAGTGAGTTACAGGCTGGAATCTAATCGAGGGGTTCTGGGGGTTTATATATAGAATAACAGATACCCGGGAGTGAGTTACAGGCTGGAATCTAATCGAGGGGTTCGGGGGGTTTATATATAGAATAACAGATACCTGGGAGTGAGTTACAGGCTGGAATCTAATGGAGGGATTCGGGGGGTTTATATATAGAATAACAGATACCCGGGAGTGAGTTACAGGCTGGAATCTAATCGAGGGGTTCAGGGGGTTTATATATAGAATAACAGATACCCGGGAGTGAGTTACAGGCTGGAATCTAATCGAGGGGTTCGGGGGGTTTATATATAGAATAACAGATACCCGGGAGTGAGTTACAGGCTGGAATCTAATCGAGGGGTTCAGGGGGTTTATATCTAGAATAACAGATACCTGGGAATGAATTATAGGCTGCAATCTAATCGAGGGGTTCGGGGGGTTTATATATAGAAAAACAGGTTCCCGGAGTGAGTTACAGACTGAAATCTAATCGAGGGGTTCAGGGGGTTTATATATAGAATAACAGGTTCCCGGGAGTGAGTTACAGGCTGGAATCTAATCGAGGGGTTCGGGGGGTTTATATATAGAATAACAGATACCCGGGAGTGAGTTACAGACTGAAATCTAATCGAGGGGTTCGGGCGGTTTATATATAGAATAACAGATACCCGGGAGTGAGTTACAGGCTGGAGTCTAATCGAGAAGTTCAGGGGGTTTATATATAGAATAACAGATACCCGGGAGTGAGTTACAGGCTGGAATCTAATCGAGGTGTTCGGGGGGTTTATATATAGAATAACAGATACCCGGGAGTGAGTTAAAGGCTGGAATCTAATCGAGGAGTTCGGGGGGTTTATATATAGAATAACAGATGCCCGGGATTGAGTTACAAGCTGGAATCTAATCGAGGGGTTCGTGGGGGTTTATTTCGAGAATAACAGATACCCGGGAGTGAGTTACAGGCTGGAATCTAATGGAGGAGTTCGGGGAGGTTTATATATAGAATAACAGATAACCGGGAGTGAGTTACAGGCTGGAATCTAATCGAGGAGTTCGGGGAGGTTTATATATAGAATAACAGATAACCGGGAGTGAGTTACAGGCTGGAATCTAATCGAGGGGTTCGGGGGGGTTTATTTCGAGAATAACAGATATCCGGGAGTGAGTTACAGGCTGGAATCTAATCGAGGGGTTCGGGGGGTTTATATATAGAATAACACATACCCGGGAGTGAGTTACAGTCTGGAATCTAATCGAGGGGTTCGGAGGGGTTTATATATAGAATAACAGATACCCGGGAGTGAGTTACAGGCTGGAGTCTAATCGAGGAGTTCAGGGGGTTTATATATAGAATAACAGATACCCAGGAGTGAGTTACAGGCTCGAATCTAATCGGGGGGTTCGGGGGGTTTATATACAGAATAACAGATACCCGGGAGTGAGTTACAGGCTGGAATCTAATCGAGGGGTTCAGGGGGTTTATATATAGAATAACAGATACCCGGGAGTGAGTTACAGGCTGGAATCTAATCGAGGGGTTTGGGGGGTTTATATATAGAATAACAGATACCCGGGAGTGAGTTACAGGCTGGAATCTAATCGAGGGGTTCGGGGGGTTTATATATAGAATAACAGATACCTGGGAGTGAGTTACAGGCTGTAATCTAATCGAGGGGTTCGGGGGGTTTATATATAGAATAACAGATACCTGGGAGTGAGTTACACGCTGGAATCTAATCGAGGTGTTCGGGGGGTTTATATATAAAATAACAGATACCCGTGAGTGAGTTACAGGCTGGAATCTAATCGAGGGGTTCGGGGGGGTTTATAGAAAGAATAACAGATACCCGGGAGTGAGTTACAGGCTGGAATCTAATCAAGGGGTTCGGGTGGGTTTATATATAGAATAACAGATACCCGGGAGTGAGTTACAGGCTGGAATCTAATCGAGGGGTTCGGAGGGTTTATATATAGAATAACAGATACCCGGGAGTGAGTTACAGGCTGGAATCTAATCGAGGGGTTCGGGAGGTTTATATATAGAATAACAGATACCCGGGAGTGAGTGACAGGCTGGAATCTAATCGAGGGGTTCGGGGTGTTTATATATAGAATAACAGATACCCGGGAGTGAGTTACAGGCTGGAATCTAATCGAGGGGTTCGGGGGGTTTATATATAGAATAACAGATACCCGGGAGTGAGTTACAGGCTGGAATCTAATTGAGGGGTTCGGGAGGATTAGATATAGAATAATAGATACCCGGGAGTGAGTTACAGGCTGGAATCTAATCGGAGGCTTCGGGGGGATTATATATAGAATAACAGATACCCGGGAGTGAGTTACAGGCTGGAATCTAATCGAGGGGTTCGGGGGGTTTATATATAGAGTAACAGATACCCGGGAGTGAGTTACAGGCTGGAATCTAATCGAGGGGTTCGGGGGTTTATATATAGAATAACAGATACCCAGGAGTGAGTTACAGGATGGAATCTAATCGAGGGGTTCGGGGGGTTTATATATAGAATAACAGATACCCGGGAGCGAGTGACAGGCTGGAATCTAATCGAAGGGTTCGGGGGGTTTATATATAGAATAACAGATACCCGGGAGTGAGTTACAGACTGGAATCTAATCGAGGGGTTCGGGGGTTTATATATAGAATAACAGATACCCGGGAGTGAGTTACAGGCTGCAATCTAATCGAGGGGTCGGGGTGTTTATATATAGAATAACAGATACCCGGGAGTGAATTACAGACTGGAATCTAATCGAGGGGTTCGGGGGGGTTTATATATAGAATAACAGATACCCGGGAGTGAGTTACAGGCTGGAATCTAATCGAGGGGTTGGGGGGGGTTTATATATAGAATAACAGATACCCGGGAGTGAGTTACAGGCTGGAATCTAATCGAGGGGTTCGGGGGTTTATATATAGAATAACAGATACCCGGGAGTGAGTTACACGCTGGAATCTAATCGAGGGGTTCGGGGGGGTTTATATATAGAATAACAGATACCCGGTAGTGAGTTACAGGCTGGAATCTAATCGAGGGGTTGGGGGGGGTTTATATATAGAATAACAGATACCCGGGAGTGAGTTACAGGCTGGAATCTAATCGAGGGGTTTGGGGGAGTTTATATATAGAATAACAGATACCTGGGAGTCAGTTACAGGCTGGAATCTAATCGAGGGGTTCGGAGGGTTTATATATAGAATAACAGATACCCGGGAGTGAGTTACAGGCTGGAATCTAATCGAGGGGTTCGGGGGGGTTTATATATAGAATAACAGATACCCGGGAATGAGTTACAGGCTGGAATCCAATCGAGAGGTTCAGGGGTTTATATATAGAATAACAGATACCCGGGAGTCAGTTACAGGCTGGAATCTAATCGAGGGGTTTTGCGGGGGTATATATATAGAATAACAGATACCCGGGAGTGAGTTACAGGCTGGAATCTAATCGAGGGGTTCGGGTGGGTTTATATCGACAATAACAGATACCCGGGAGTGAGTTACAGGCTGGAATCTAATCGAGGGGTTCGGGTGGGTTTATATCGACAATAACAGATACCCCGGAGTCAGTTACAGGCTGGAATCTAATCGAGGGGTTCGGGGGTTTATATATAGAATAACAGATACCTGGGAGTGAGTTACAGGCTGGAATCTAATCGAGGGGTTCGGGTGGGATTATATCGACAATAACAGATACCCGGGAGTGAGTTACAGGCTGGAATCTAATCGAGGGGTTCGGGAGGTTTATATAGAGAATAACAGATACCCGGGAGTGAGTTACAGGCTGGAATCTAATCGAGGGGTTCGGGGGGTTTATATATAGAATAACAGATACCCGGGAGTGAGTTACAGACTGGAATCTAATCGAGAGGTTCGAGGGTTTTATATATAGAATAACAGATACCTGGGAGTGAGTTACAGGCTGGAATCTAATCGAGGGGTTCGGGGTGTTTATATATAGAATAACAGATACCCGGGAGTGAGTTACAGGCTGGAATCTAATCGAGGGGTTCGGGTGGTTTATATATAGAATAATAGATACCCGGGAGTGAGTTACAGGCTGGAATCTAATCGAGGGGTTCGGGTGGTTTATATACAGAATAATAGATACCCGGGAGTGAGTTACAGGCTGGAATCTAATAGAGGGGTTCGGGGGGTTTATATATAGAATAACAGGTTCCCGGGAGTGAGATGCAGGCTGGAATCTAATGGATGGGTTCGGAGGGGTTTATATATCGAATAACAGAGACTGGGAATGAATTATAGGCTGCAATCTAATCGAGGGGTTCTGGGGGATTATATATAGAATAACAGATACCCGGGAGTGAGTTACAGGCTGGAATCCAATCGGAGGCTTCGGGGGGATTATATATAGAATAACAGATACCCGGGAGTGAGTTACAGGCTGGAATCTGATCGAGGGGTTCTGGGGGTTTATATATAGAGTAACAGATACCCGGGAGTGAGTTACAGGCTGGAATCTAATCGAGGGGTTCGGGGGGTTTATATATAGAATAACAGATACCCGGGAGTGTGTTACAGGCTGGAATCTAATCGAGGGGTTCTGGGGGGTTTATATATAGAATAACAGATACCCGGGAGTGAGTTACAGGCTGGAATCTAATCGAGGTGTTCGGGGGGGTTTATATATAGAATAACTGATACCCGGGAGTGAGTTACAGGCTGGAATCTAATCGAGGGGTTCGGGGGGTTTATATATAGAATAACAGATGCCCGGGAGTGAGTTACACGCTGGAATCTAATCGATGGGTTCGGGGGGTTTATATATAGAATAACAGATACCCGGGAGTGAGTTACAGGATGGAATCTAATCGAGGGGTTCGGGGGTTTATATATCGAATAAAAAATACCCGGGAGTGAGTTACAGGCTGGAATCTAATCGAGGCGTTCAGGGGGTTTATATATAGAATAACAGATACCCGGGAGTGAGTTACAGACTGGAATCGAATCGAGGCGTTCAGGGGGTTTATATATCGAATAACAGATACCCGGGAGTGAGTTACAGGCTGGAATCTAATCGAGGGGTTCGGGGGTTTATATATAGAATAACAGATACCCGGGAGTGAGTTACAGTCTGGAATCTAATCGAGGGGTTCGGGGGGTTTATATATAGAATAACAGATACCCGGGAGTGAGTTACAGGCTGGAATCTAATCGAGGGGTTCGGGGGGTTTATATATAGAACAACAGATACCCGGGAGTGAGTTACAGGCTGGAATCTAATCGAGGGGTTCAGGGGTTTATATATAGAATAACAGATACCTGGGAGTGAGTGACAGGCTGGAATCTAATCGAGAGGTTCGGGGGGTTTATATATAGAATAACAGATACCCGGGAGTGAGTTACAGGCTGGAATCTAATCGAAGGGTTCGGGGGGTTTATATATAGAATAACAGACACCCGGGAGTGAGTTACAGGCTGGAATCTAATCGAGGGGTTCGGGGGGTTTATATATAGAATAACAGATACCCGGGAGTGAGTTACAGGCTGGAATCTAATGCAGGAGTTCGGTGGGGTTTATATGTAGAATAACAGATACCCGGGAGTGAGTTACAGGCTGGAATCTAATCGAGGGGTTCGGGGGGTTTATATATAGAATAACAGATACCCCGGGAGTGAGTTACAGGCTGGAATCTAATCGAGGGGTTCGGGGGGTTTATATATAGAATAACAGATACCCGGGGGTGAGTTACAGGCTGGAATCTAATCGAGGGGTTCGGGGGGTTTATATATAGAATAACTGATTCCCGGGAGTGAGTTACAGGCTGGAATCTAATCGAGGGGTTCGGGGGGTTTATATATAGAATAACAGATACCTGGGACTGAGTTACAGGCTGGAATCTAATCGAGGGGTTCGGGGGGTTTATATATAGAATAACAGATACCCGGGAGTGAGTTACAGGCTGGAATCTAATCGAGGGGTTCGGGGGGGTTTATATATAGAATAACAGATACCCGGGAGTGTGTTACAGGCTGGAATCTGATTGAGGAGTTCGGAGTGGTTTTTCTGTAGAATAACAGATACCTGGGAGTGAGTTACAGGCTGGAATCTGATTGAGGAGTTCGGGTGGGGTTTTCTGTAGAATAACAGATACCCGGGAGTGAGTTACAGGCTGGAATCTAATCGAGGAGTTCGGAGTGGTTTTTCTGTAGAATAACAGATACCTGGGAGTGAGTTACAGGCTGGAATCTGATTGAGGAGTTCGGGTGGGGTTTTCTGTAGAATAACAGATACCCGGGAGTGAGTTACAGGCTGGAATCTAATCGAGGAGTTCGGAGTGGTTTTTCTGTAGAATAGCAGATACCTGGGAGTGAGTTACAGGCTGGAATCTAATCGAGGGGTTCGGGGGGTTTATATATAGAATAACAGAGACTGGGAATGAATTATAGGCTGCAATCTAATCGAGGTGTTCAGGGGGTTTATATATAGAATAACAGATACCCGGGAGTGAGTTACAGGCTGGAATCTAATCGAGGGGTTTGGGGGGTTTATAGAAAGAATAACAGATACCCCGGAGTGAGTTACAAACTGGAATCTAATCGAGGGGTTTGGGGGGGTTTATATATAGAATAACAGATACCCGGGAGTGAGTTACAGGCTGGAATCTAATCGAGGGGTTCGGGGGGTTTATATATAGAATAACAGATACCCC
The DNA here is from genome assembly GCF_044704955.1 of Pristiophorus japonicus. Lineage (NCBI taxonomy): Eukaryota > Metazoa > Chordata > Chondrichthyes > Pristiophoridae > Pristiophorus > Pristiophorus japonicus. The sequence goes on along the minus strand of NW_027250706.1, from coordinate 31,553 downwards.
GGAGTGAGTTACAAACTGGAATCTAATCGAGGGGTTTGGGGGGGTTTATATATAGAATAACAGATACCCGGGAGTGAGTTACAGGCTGGAATCTAATCGAGGGGTTCGGGGGGTTTATATATAGAATAACAGATACCCCGGAGTGAGTTACAGGCTGGAATCTAATCGAGGGGTTCGGGGGGGTTTGATATATAGAATAACAGATACCCGGGAGTGAGTTCCAGGCTGGAATCAAATCGGAGGCTTCGGGGGGATTATATATAGAATAACAGATACCCGGGAGTGAGTTACAGGCTGGAATCTAATCGAGGGGTTCGGGGGGTTTCTATATAGAATAACAGATACCCGGGAGTGAGTTACAGGCTGGAATCTAATCGAGGGGTTCGGGGGGTTTATATATAGAATAACAGATACCTGGGAGTGAGTTACAGTCTGGTATCTAATCGAGGGGTTCGGGGGGTTTATATATAGAATAACAGATACCCGGGAGTGTGTTACAGACTGGAATCTAATCGAGGGGTTCGGGGGGTTTATATATAGAATAACAGATACCCGGGAGCGAGTGACAGGCTGGAATCTAATCGAAGGGTTCGGGGGGTTTATATATAGAATAACAGATACCCGGGAGTGAGTTACAGGCTGGAATCTAATCGAGGGGTTCGGTGGGGTTTATATATAGAATAACAGATACCCGGGAGTGAGTTACAGGCTGGAATCTAATCGAGGGGTTCGGGGGTGTTTATATATAGTATAACAGATACCCGGGAGTGAGTTACAGGCTGGAATCTAATCGAGGGGTTCGGGGGGTTTATATATAGAATAACAGATACCCGGGAGTAAGTTACAGGCTGGAATCTAATCGAGGGGTTCGGGGGATTTATATATAGAATAACAGATACCCGGGAGTGAGTTACAGGCTGGAATCTAATCGAGGGGTTCGGGGGGTTTATATATAGAATAACAGATACCCAGGAGTGAGTTACAGGCTGCAATCTAATCGAGGGGTTCGGGGGGTTTATATATAGAATAACAGATATCCGGGACTGAGTTACAGACTGGAATCTAATCGAGGGGTTCGGGGGTGGTTTATATATAGAATAACAGATACCCGGTAGTGAGTTACAGGCTGGAATCTAATCGAGGGGTTCGGGGGTGGTTTATATATAGAATAACAGATACCCGGTAGTGAGTTACAGGCTGGAATCTAATCGAGGGGTTCGGGGGTGGTTTATATATAGAATAACAGATACCCGGGAGTGAGTTACAGGCTGGAATCTAATCGAGGGGTTCGGGGCTTTATATATAGAATAACAGATACCCGGGAGTGAGTTACAGGCTGGAATCTAATCGAGGGGTTCGGGGGGTTTATATATAGAATAACAGATACCTGGGAGTGAGTTACAGGCTGGGATCTAATCGAGGGGTTCGGAGCGTTTATATATAGAATAACAGATACCCGGGAGTGAGTTACAGGCTGGAATCTAATCGAGGGGTTCGGGGGGGTTTATATATAGAATAACAGATACCCGGGAATGAGTTACAGGCTGGAATCCAATTGAGAGGTTCAGGGGTTTATATATAGAATAACAGATACCCGGGAGTCAGTTACAGGCTGGAATCTAATCGAGGGGTTTTGCGGGGGTATATATATAGAATAACAGATACCCGGGAGTGAGTTACAGGCTGGAATCTAATCGAGTGGTTCGGGTGGGTTTATATCGACAATAACAGATACCCGGGAGTGAGTTACAGGCTGGAATCTAATCGAGGGGTTCGGGTGGATTTATATCGACAATAACAGATACCCGGGAGTCAGTTACAGGCTGGAATCTAATCGAGGGGTTTTGCGGGGGTTTATATATAGAATAACAGATACCCGGGAGTGAGTTACAGGCTGGAATCTAATCGAGGGGTTCGGGGGGGTTTATATATAGAATATCAGATACCCGGGAGTGAGTTACAGGCTGGAATCTGATTGAGGAGTTCGGGGGGTTTATATATAGAATAACAGATACCCGGGAGTGAGTTACAGGCTGGAATCTAATCGAGGAGTTCGGAGAGGTTTTTCTGTAGAATAACAGATACCCGGGAGTGAGTTACAGGCTGGAATCTAATCGAGGGGTTCGGGGGGTTTATATATAGAATAACAGATACCTGGGAGTCAGTTACAGGCTGGAATCTAATCGAGGGGTTCGGGGGGTTTATATATAGAATAACAGATACCCGGGAGTGAGTTACAGGCTGGAATCTAATCGCGAGGTTCGAGGGGTTTATATATAGAATAACAGATACCCGGGAGTGAGTTACAGGCTGGAATCTAATCGAGGGGTTCAGGGGGTTTATATATAGAATAACAGATACCCGGGAGTGAGTTACAGACTGGAATCTAATCGAGGTGTTCGGGGTGTTTATATATAGAATAACAGATACCCCGGAGTGATTTACAGGCTGGAATCTAATCGAGGGGTTCGGGGGGGGTTTATATATAGAATAACAGATACCCGGGAGTGAGTTACAGGCTGGAATCCAATCGGAGGCTTCGGGGGGGGTTATATATAGAATAACAGATACCCGGGAGTGAGTTACAGGCTGGAATCTAATCGAGGGGTTCGGGGGGTTTATATATAGAGTAACAGATACCCGGGAGTGAGTTACAGGCTGGAATCTAATCGAGGGGTTCGGGGGGTTTATATATAGAATAACAGACACCCGGGAGTGTGTTACAGGCTGGAATCTAATCGAGGGGTTCGGGGGGGTTTATATATAGAATAACAGATACCCGGGAGTGAGTTACAGGCTGGAATCTAATCGAGGTGTTCGGGGGGGTTTATATATAGAATAACTGATACCCGGGAGTGAGTTACAGGCTGGAATCTAATCGAGGTGTTCGGGGGGTTTATATATAGAATAACAGATGCCCGGGAGTGAGTTACACGCTGGAATCTAATCGATGGGTTCGGGGGGTTTATATATAGAATAACAGATACCCGGGAGTGAGTTACACGATGGAATCTAATCGAGGGGTGCGGGGGTTTATATATCGAATAAAAAATACCCGGGAGTGAGTTACAGGCTGGAATCTAATCGAGGGGTTCGGGGGGTTTATATATAGAATAACAGATACCCGGGAGTGAGTTACAGGCTGGAATCTAATCGAAGGGTTCGGGGGGTTTATATATCGAATAACAGATACCCGGGAGTGCGTTACAGGCTGGAATCTAATCGAGGGGTTCGGGGGGGGGGTTATATATAGAATAACAGATACCCGGGAGTGAGTTACAGGCTGGAATCTAATCGAGGGGTTCGGGGGGGTTTATATATAGAATAACAGATACCCGGGAGTGAGTTACAGGCTGGAATCTAATCGAGGGGTTCGGGGGGTTTATATATAGAATAACAGATACCCGGGAGTGAGTTACAGGCTGGTATCTAATCGAGGGGTTCGGGGGGTTTATATATAGAATAACAGATACCTGGGAGTGAGTTACAGGCTGGAATCTAATCGAGGGGTTCGGGGGGTTTATATATAGAATAACAGATACCTGGGAGTGAGTTACAGGCTGGAATCTAATCGAGGGGTTCGGAGGGTTGATATATCGAATAACTGATACCCGGGAGCGAGTGACAGGCTGGAATCTAATCGAAGGGTTCGGGGGGTTTATATATAGAATAACAGATACCCGGGAGTGAGTTACAGGCTGGAATCTAATCGAGGGGTTCGGTGGGGTTTATATATAGAATAACAGATACCCGGGAGTGAGTTACAGGCTGGAATCTAATCGAGGGGTTCGGGGGGTTTATATATAGAATAACAGATACCCGGGAGTGTGTTACAGGCTGGAATCTAATCGAGGGGTTCGGGGGGTTTATATATAGAATAACAGATACCCAGGAGTGAGTTACAGGCTGCAATCTAATCGAGGGGTTCGGGGGGTTTATATATAGAATAACAGATACCCGGGAGTGAGGTACAGGCTGGAATCTAATCGAGGGGTTCGGGGGGTTTAGATATAGAATAACAGATACCCGGGAGTGAGGTACAGGCTAGAATCTAATCGAGGGGTTCGGGGGGTTTAGATATAGAATAACAGATACCCGGGAGTGAGTTACAGGCTGGAATCTAATCGAGGGGTTCGGAGCGTTTATATATAGAATAACAGATACCCGGGAGTGAGTTACAGGCTGGAATCTAATCGAGGGGTTCGGGGGGGTTTATATATAGAATAACAGATACCCGGGAATGAGTTACAGACTGGAATCCAATCGAGAGGTTCAGGGGTTTATATATAGAATAACAGGTACCCGGGAGTCAGTTACAGGCTGGAATCTAATCGAGGGGTTTTGCGGGGGTATATATATAGAATAACAGATACCCGGGAGTGAGTTACAGGCTGGAATCTAATCGAGGGGTTCGGGTGGGTTTATATCGACAATAACAGATACCCGGGAGTGAGTTACAGGCTGGAATCTAATCGAGGGGTTCGGGTGGATTTATATCGACAATAACAGATACCCGGGAGTCAGTTACAGGCTGGAATCTAATCGAGGGGTTTTGCGGGGGTTTATATATAGAATAACAGATACCTGGGAGTGAGTTACAGGCTGGAATCTAATCGAGGGGTTCGGGTGGGTTTATATCGACAATAACAGATACCCGGGAGTGAGTTACAGGCTGGAATCTAATCGAGGGGTTCGGGGGGGTTTATATATAGAATATCAGATACCCGGGAGTGAGTTACAGGCTGGAATCTGATTGAGGAGTTCGGGGGGTTTATATATAGAATAACAGATACCCGGGAGTGAGTTACAGGCTGGAATCTAATCGAGGAGTTCGGAGAGGTTTTTCTGTAGAATAACAGATACCCGGGAGTGAGTTACAGGCTGGAATCTAATCGAGGGGTTCGGGGGGTTTATATATAGAATAACAGATACCTGGGAGTCAGTTACAGGCTGGAATCTAATCGAGGGGTTCGGGGGTTTATATATAGAATAACAGATACCCGGGAGTGAGTTACAGGCTGGAATCTAATCGAGGGGTTCGGTGGGGTTTATATATAGAATAACAGATACCCGGGAGTGAGTTACAGGCTGGAATCTAATCGAGGGGTTCGGGGGGTTTATATATAGAATAACAGATACCCGGGAGTGAGTTACAGGCTGGAATCTAATCGAGGTGTTCGGGGTGTTTATATATAGAATAACAGATACCCCGGAGTGAGTTACAGGCTGGAATCTAATCGAGGGGTTCGGTGGGGTTTGATATATAGAATAACAGATACCCGGGAGTGAGTTACAGGCTGGAACCTAATCGAGGGGTTCGGGGGGGGTTTATATATAGAATAACAGATACCCGGGAGTGAGTTACAGGCTGGAATCCAATCGGAGGCTTCGGGGGGGGTTATATATAGAATAACAGATACCCGGGAGTGAGTTACAGGCTGGAATCTAATCGAGGGGTTCGGGGGGTTTATATATAGAGTAACAGATACCCGGGAGTGAGTTACAGGCTGGAATCTAATCGAGGGGTTCGGGGGGTTTATATATAGAATAACAGACACCCGGGAGTGTGTTACAGGCTGGAATCTAATCGAGGTGTTCGGGGGGGTTTATATATAGAATAACAGATACCCGGGAGTGAGTTACAGGCTGGAATCTAATCGAGGTGTTCGGGGGGGTTTATATATAGAATAACTGATACCCGGGAGTGAGTTACAGGCTGGAATCTAATCGAGGTGTTCGGGGGGTTTATATATAGAATAACAGATGCCCGGGAGTGAGTTACACGCTGGAATCTAATCGATGGGTTCGGGGGGTTTATATATAGAATAACAGATACCCGGGAGTGAGTTACACGATGGAATCTAATCGAGGGGTGCGGGGGTTTATATATCGAATAAAAAATACCCGGGAGTGAGTTACAGGCTGGAATCTAATCGAGGGGTTCGGGGGGTTTATATATAGAATAACAGATACCCGGGAGTGAGTTACAGGCTGGAATCTAATCGAAGGGTTCGGGGGGTTTATATATCGAATAACAGATACCCGGGAGTGCGTTACAGGCTGGAATCTAATCGAGGGGTTCGGGGGGGGGTTATATATAGAATAACAGATACCCGGGAGTGAGTTACAGGCTGGAATCTAATCGAGGGGTTCGGAGGGTTGATATATCGAATAACTGATACCCGGGAGCGAGTGACAGGCTGGAATCTAATCGAAGGGTTCGGGGGGTTTATATATAGAATAACAGATACCCGGGAGTGAGTTACAGGCTGGAATCTAATCGAGGGGTTCGGTGGGGTTTATATATAGAATAACAGATACCCGGGAGTGAGTTACAGGCTGGAATCTAATCGAGGGGTTCGGGGGGTTTATATATAGAATAACAGATACCCGGGAGTGTGTTACAGGCTGGAATCTAATCGAGGGGTTCGGGGGGTTTATATATAGAATAACAGATACCCAGGAGTGAGTTACAGGCTGCAATCTAATCGAGGGGTTCGGGGGGTTTATATATAGAATAACAGATACCCGGGAGTGAGGTACAGGCTGGAATCTAATCGAGGGGTTCGGGGGGTTTAGATATAGAATAACAGATACCCGGGAGTGAGGTACAGGCTGGAATCTAATCGAGGGGTTCGGGGGGTTTAGATATAGAATAACAGATACCCGGGAGTGAGTTACAGGCTGGAATCTAATCGAGGGGTTCGGAGCGTTTATATATAGAATAACAGATACCCGGGAGTGAGTTACAGGCTGGAATCTAATCGAGGGGTTCGGGGGGGTTTATATATAGAAGAACAGATACCCGGGAATGAGTTACAGGCTGGAATCCAATCGAGAGGTTCAGGGGTTTATATATAGAATAACAGGTACCCGGGAGTCAGTTACAGGCTGGAATCTAATCGAGGGGTTTTGCGGGGGTATATATATAGAATAACAGATACCCGGGAGTGAGTTACAGGCTGGAATCTAATCGAGGGGTTCGGGTGGGTTTATATCGACAATAACAGATACCCGGGAGTGAGTTACAGGCTGGAATCTAATCGAGGGGTTCGGGTGGATTTATATCGACAATAACAGATACCCGGGAGTCAGTTACAGGCTGGAATCTAATCGAGGGGTTTTGCGGGGGTTTATATATAGAATAACAGATACCTGGGAGTGAGTTACAGGCTGGAATCTAATCGAGGGGTTCGGGTGGGTTTATATCGACAATAACAGATACCCGGGAGTGAGTTACAGGCTGGAATCTAATCGAGGGGTTCGGGGGGGTTTATATATAGAATATCAGATACCCGGGAGTGAGTTACAGGCTGGAATCTGATTGAGGAGTTCGGGGGGTTTATATATAGAATAACAGATACCCGGGAGTGAGTTACAGGCTGGAATCTAATCGAGGAGTTCGGAGAGGTTTTTCTGTAGAATAACAGATACCCGGGAGTGAGTTACAGGCTGGAATCTAATCGAGGGGTTCGGGGGGTTTATATATAGAATAACAGATACCTGGGAGTCAGTTACAGGCTGGAATCTAATCGAGGGGTTCGGGGGTTTATATATAGAATAACAGATACCCGGGAGTGAGTTACAGGCTGGAATCTAATCGAGGGGTTCGGTGGGGTTTATATATAGAATAACAGATACCCGGGAGTGAGTTACAGGCTGGAATCTAATCGAGGGGTTCGGGGGGTTTATATATAGAATAACAGATACCCGGGAGTGAGTTACAGGCTGGAATCTAATCGAGGGGTTCGGGGGGATTAAAGAAGAATAATAGATACGCGGGAGTGAGGTACAGGCTGGAATCTAATCGAGGGGTTCGGGGGGATTATATATAGAATAACAGATACCCCGGAGTGAGTTACAAACTGGAATCTAATCGAGGGGTTTGGGGGGGTTTATATATAGAATAACAGATACCCGGGAATGAGTTACAGGCTGGAATCTAATCGAGGGGTTCGGGGGGTTTATATATAGAATAACAGATACCCGGGAGTGAGTTACAGGCTGGAATCTAATCGAGGGGTTCGGGGGGTTTATATATAGAATAACAGATACCCGGGAGTGAGTTACAGGCTGGAATCTAATCGAGGTGTTCGGGGTGTTTATATATAGAATAACAGATACCCCGGAGTGAGTTACAGGCTGGAATCTAATCGAGGGGTTCGGTGGGGTTTGATATATAGAATAACAGATACCCGGGAGTGAGTTACAGGCTGGAACCTAATCGAGGGGTTCGGGGGGGTTTATATATAGAATAACAGATACCCGGGAGTGAGTTACAGGCTGGAATCCAATCGGAGGCTTCGGGGGGATTATATATAGAATAACAGATACCCGGGAATGAGTTACAGGCTGGAATCTAATCGAGGGGTTCGGGGGGTTTATATATAGAATAACAGATACCCGGGAGTGAGTTACAGGCTGGAATCTAATCGAGGTGTTCGGGGGGGTTTATATATAGAATAACTGATACCCGGGAGTGAGTTACAGGCTGGAATCTAATCGAGGTGTTCGGGGGGTTTATATATATAGAATAACAGATACCCGGGAGTGAGTTACAGGCTGGAATCTAATCGAGGGGTTCGGGGGTTTATATATCGAATAAAAAATACCCGGGAGTGAGTTACAGGCTGGAATCTAATCGAGGGGTTCGGGGGGTTTATATATAGAATAACAGATACCCGGGAGTGATTTACAGGCTGGAATCTAATCGATGGGTTCGGGGGGTTTATATATAGAATAACAGATACCCGGGAGTGAGTTACAGGATGGAATCTAATCGAGGGGTTCGGGGGTTTATATATCGAATAAAAAATACCCGGGAGTGAGTTACAGGCTGGAATCTAATCGAGGGGTTCGGGGGGTTTATATATAGAATAACAGATACCAGGGAGTGAGTTACAGGCTGGAATCTAATCGAGGGGTTCGGGGGGTTTATATATAGAATAACAGATACCCGGGAGTGAGTTACAGGCTGGAATCTAATCGAGGGGTTCGGTGGGGTTTATATATAGAATAACAGATACCCGGGAGTGAGTTACAGGCTGGAATCTAATCGAGGGGTTCGGGGGGGTTTATATATAGAATAACAGATACTCGGGAGTGAGTTACAGGCTGGAATCTAATCGAGGGGTTCAGGGGGTTTATATATAGAATAACAGATACCCGGGAGTGAGTTACAGGCTGGAATCTAATCGAGGGGTTCGGGGGAGTTTATATATAGAATAACAGATATCCGGGAGTGAGTGACAGGCTGGTATCTAATCGAGGGGTTCGTGGGGTTTATATATAGAATAACAGATACCCGGGAGTGAGTTACAGGCTGGAATCTAATCGAAGGGTTCGGGGGGTTGAATATAGAATAACAGATACCTGGGAGTGAGTTACAGGCTGGAATCTAATCGAGGGGTTCGTGGGGTTTATATATAGAAAAACAGACACTCGGGATTGAGTTACAGGCTGGAATCTAATCGAGGGGTTCGGGGGGTTTATATATAGAATAACAGACACCCGGGAGTGAGTTACAGACTGGAATCTAATCGAGGGGTTCGGGGGGTTTATATATAGAATAACAGATACCCGGGAGTGAGTTACAGGCTGGAATCTAATCGAGGGGTTCGGGGGGTTTATATATAGAATAATAGATACCCGGGAGTAAGTGACAGGCTGGAATCTAATCGAAGGGTTCGGAGGGTTTATATATAGAATAACAGATACCCGGGAGTGAGTTGCAGGCTGGAACCTAATCGAGGGGTTCGGGCGGTTTATATATAGAATAACAGATACCCGGGACTGAGTTACAGACTGGAATCTAATGGAGGGGTTCGGGGGGGTTTATAATAGAATAACAGATACCCGGGACTGAGTTACAGGCTGGAATCTAATCGAGGGGTTCGGGGGGTTTATATATAGAATAACAGATACCCGGGACTGAGTTACAGGCTGGAATCTAATCGAGGGGTTCGGGGCGGTTTATATATAGAATAACAGATATCCGGGAGTGAGTTACACGCTGGAATCTAATCGAGGGGTTCGGGGGGGTTTATATATAGAATAACAGATACCCGGGAGTGAGTTACAGGCTGGAATCTAATCGAAGGGTTCGGGGGGTTTATATATAGAATAACAGATACCCGGGAGTGAGTTACAGGCTGGAATCTAATCGAGGGGTTCGGGGGGTTTATATATTGAATAACAGATACCCGGGAGTGAGTTACAGGCTGGAATCTAATCGAGGGTTTTGCGGGGTTTATATATTGAATAACAGATACCCGGGAGTGAGTTACAGGCTGGAATCTAATCGAGGGTTTTGCGGGGTTTATATATTGAATAACAGATACCCGGGAGTGAGTTACAGGCTGGAATCTAATCGAGGAGTTCGGAGGGGTTTTTCTATAGAATAACAGATACCTGGGAGTGAGTTACAGGCTGGAATCTAATCGAGGCGTTCGGGGGGGTTTATATATAGAATAACAGATACCTGGGAGTGAGTTACAGGCTGGAATCTAATCGAGGAGTTCGGGGGTTTATATATAGAATAACAGATACCCGGGAGTGAGTTACAGGCTGGAATCTAATCGAGGGGTTCGGGGGTTTATATATAGAATAACAGATACCAGGGAGTGAGTTACAGGCTGTAATCTAATCGAGGGGTTCGGGGGGGTTTATATATAGAATAACAGATATCCGGGAGTGAGTGACAGGCTGGAATCTAATCGAGAGGTTCGGGGGGTTTATATATAGAATAACAGATACCCGGGAGTGAGTTACAGGCTGGAATCTAATCGAAGGGTTCGGGGGGTTTATATATAGAATAACAGACACCCGGGAGTGAGTTACAGGCTGGAATCTAATCGAGGGGTTCGGGGGGTTTATATATAGAATAACAGATACCCGGGAGTGAGTTACAGGCTGGAATCTAATCGAGGGGTTCGGGGGGTTTATATATAGAATAACAGATACCCGGGGGTGAGTTACAGGCTGGAATCTAATCGAGCGGTTCGGGGGGTTTATATATAGAATAACTGATTCCCGGGAGTGAGTTACAGGCTGGAATCTAATCGAGGGGTTCGGGGGGATTATATATAGAATAACAGATACCCGGGAGTGAGTTACAGGCTGGAATCTAATCGAGGGGTTCGGGGGGTTTATATATAGAATAACAGATACCTGGGACTGAGTTACAGGCTGGAATCTAATCGAGGGGTTCGGGGGTCTTATATATAGAATAACAGATACCCGGGAGTGAGTTACAGGCTGGAATCTAATCGAGGGGTTCGGGGGGGTTTATATATAGAATAACAGATACCCGGGAGTGTGTTACAGGCTGGAATCTGATTGAGGAGTTCGGGTGGGGTTTTCTGTAGAATAACACATACCCGGGAGTGAGTTACAGGCTGGAATCTAATCGAGGGGTTCGGGGGGTTTATATATAGAATAACAGATACCCGGGAGTGAGTTACAGGCTGGAATCTAATCGAGGAGTTCGGAGTGGTTTTTCTGTAGAATAACAGATACCCGGTAGTGAGTTACAGGCTGGAATCTAATCGAGTGGTTCGAGGGGGTTTATATATAGAATAACAGATACCCGGGAGTGAGTTACAGGCTGGAATCTAATCGAGGGGTTCGGGGGGTTTATATATAGAATAACAGATACCCGGGAGTGAGTGACAGGCTGGAATCTAATCGAGGGGTTCGGGGGGGTTTGTATATATAATAACAGATACCCGGTAGTGAGTTACAGGCTGGAATCTAATCGAGGGGTTCGGGGGGTTTATATATAGAATAACAGATACCCGGGAGTGAGTTACAGGCTGGAATCTAATCGAGGGGTTCGGGGGGATTTATATATAGAATAACAGATACCCGGGAGTGAGTTACAGGCTGGAATCTAATCGAGGGGTTCGGGGGGGTTTATATATAGAATAACAGATACCCGGGAGTGAGTTACAGGCTTAAATCTAATCGAGGGGTTCGGGGGATTTATATATAGAATAACAGATACCAGGGAGTGAGTTACAGGCTGTAATCTAATCGAGGGGTTCGAGGGGTTTATATATAGAATAACAGATACCTGGGAGTGAGTTACAGGCTGGGATCTAATCGAGTGGTTCGGGGGGTTTATATATAGAATAACAGATACCAGGGAGTGAGTTACAGGCTGGAATCTAATCGAGAGGTTCGGGGGTTTATATATATAATAACAGATACCCGGGAGTGAGTGACAGGCTGGAATCTAATCGAAGGGTTCGGGGGGTTGAATATAGAATAACAGATACTTGGGAGTGAGTTACAGGCTGGAATCTAATCGAGGGGTTCGTGGGGTTTATATATAGAAAAACAGACACTCGGGATTGAGTTACAGGCTGGAATCTAATCGAGGGGTTCGAGGGGTTTATATATAGAATAACAGATACGCGGGAGTGAGTTACAGGCTGAAATCTAATCGAGCGGTTCGGTGGGTTTATATATAGAATAACAGATACCCGGGAGTGAGTTACAGGCTGGAATCTAATCGAGGGGTTCGGGGGTGTTTATATATAGAATAACAGATACCCGAAGAGAGTTGCAGGCTTGAATCTAATCGAGGGATTCGGGGGGTTTATATATAGAATAACAGATACCCGGGAGTGAGTTACAGGCTGGAATCTAATCGAAGGGTTCGGGGGGGTTTATATATAGAATAACAGAGACCCGGGAGTGAGTTACAGGCTGGAATCTAATCGAGGTGTTCGGGGGTTTATACATAGAATAACAGATACGCGGGAGTGAGTTACAGGCTGGAATCTAATCGAGCTGTTCGGGGGGTTTATATATAGAATAATAGATACCAGGGAGTGAGTTACAGGCTGGAATCTAATCGAGGGGTTCGGGAAGTTTATATATAGAATAACAGATACTCTGGAGTGAGTTACAGGATGGAATCTAATCGAGGGGTTCGAGGGGTTTATATATAGAATAACAGATACCCGGGAGTGAGTTACAGGCTGGAATCTAATCGAGGGGTTCGGGGGGGTTTATATATAGAATAACAGATACCCGGTGTGAGTTACAGGCTGGAATCTAATCGAGGGGTTCGGAGGTTTTATATAAAGAATAACAGATACCCGGGAGTGAGTTACAGGCTGGAATCTAATCGAGGGGTTCATGGGGTTTATATATAGAATAACAGACACTCGGGAGTGAGTTACAGGCTGGAATCTAATCGAGGGGTTCGGGGGGCTTTATATATAGAATAACAGATACCCGGGAGTGAGTTACAGGCTGGAATCTAATCGAGGTGTTCGGGGGGTTTATATATAGAATAACAGATACCCGGGAGTGAGTTACAGGCTGGAATCTAATCGAGGGGTTCGGGGTGTTGATATATAGAATAACAGACACTCGGGAGTGAGTTACAGGCTGGAATCTAATCGAGGGGTTCGGGGGGCTTTATATATAGAATAACAGATACCCGGGAGTGAGTTACAGGCTGGAATCTAATCGAGGGGGTCAGGGGATTTATATATAGAATAACAGATACCCGGGAGTGAGTTACAGGCTGGAATCTAATCGAGGGGTTCGGGCGGTTTATATATAGAATAACAGGTACCCGGGAGTGAGTTACAGACTGCAATCTAATCGAGGGGTTCAGGGGGTTAATATTTAGAATAACAGATACCCGGGAGTGAGTTACAGGCTGGAATCTAATCGAGGGGTTCGGGGTGGTTTATATATAGAATAACAGATACCCGGGAGTGAGTTACAGGCTGGAATCTAATCGAGGGGTTCGGGGTGGTTTATATATAGAATAACAGATACCCGGGAGTGAGTTACAGACTGCAATCTAATCGAGGGGTTCAGGGGGTTAATATTTAGAATAACAGATACCCGGGAGTGAGTTACAGGCTGGAATCTAATCGAGGGGTTCGGGGTGGTTTATATATAGAATAACAGATACCCGGGAGTGAGTTACAGGCTGGAATCTAATCGAGGGGTTCGGGGTGGTTTATATAGAGAATAACAGATACCCGGGAGTGAGTTACAGGCTGGAATCTAATCGAGGGGTTCGGGGGGTTTATATATAGAATAACAGATACCCGGGAGTGAGTTACAGACTGGAATCTAATCGAGGGGCTCGGGGGGTTTTTATATAGAATAACAGATACCCGGGAGTGTGTTACAGGCTGGAATCTAATCGAGGGGTTCGGGGGGTTTATATCTAGAATAACAGATACCCGGGAGTGAGTTACAGGCTGGAATCTAATCGAGGGGATCGGGGGGTTTATATATAGAATAACAGATATCCGGGAGTGAGTTACAGGCTGGAATCTAATCGAAGGGTTCGGGGGGGTTTATATATAGAATAACAGAGACCCGGGAGTGAGTTACAGGCTGGAATCTAATCGAGGTGTTCGGGGGATATACATAGAATAACAGATACGCGGGAGTGAGTTACAGGCAGGAATCTAATCGAGCTGTTCGGGGGGTTTATATATAGAATAATAGATACCAGGGAGTGAGTTACAGGCTGGAATCTAATCGAGGGGTTCGGGAAGTTTATATATAGAATAACAGATACTCTGGAGTGAGTTACAGGATGGAATCTAATCGAGGGGTTCGAGGGGTTTATATATAGAATAACAGATACCCGGGAGTGAGTTACAGGCTGGAATCGAATCGAGGGGTTCGGGGGGGTTTATATATAGAATAACAGATACCCGGGAGTGAGTTACAGGCTGGAATCTAATCGAGGGGTTCGGGGGGGTTATGTATAGAATAACAGATACCCGGGAGTGAGTTACAGGCTGGAATCTAATCGAGGGGTTCGGGGGGGTTTATATATAGAATAACAGATACCCGGGAGTGATTAACAGGCTGGAATCTAATCGAGGGGTTCGGGGGGTTTATATATAGAATAACTGATACCTGGGAGTGAGTTACAGGCTGGAATCTAATCGAGGGCTTTGGGGGGTTTATATATAGAATAACAGATACCCGGTGTGAGTTACAGGCTGGAATCTAATCGAGGGGTTCGGAGGTTTTATATAAAGAATAACAGATACCCGGGAGTGAGTTACAGGCTGGAATCTAATCGAGGGGTTCATGGGGTTTATATATAGAATAACAGATACCCGGGAGTGAGTTACAGACTGGAATCTAATCGAGGGGTTCATGGGGTTTATATATAGAATAACAGATACCCGGGAGTGAGTTACAGGCTGGAATCTAATCAAGTGGTTCGGAGGGTTTATATAAAGAATAACAGATACCCGGGAGTGAGTTACAGGCTGGAATCTAATCGAGGGGTTCGGGGGGTTTATATATAGAATAACAGATACCCGGGAGTGAGTTACTGGCTGGAATCTAATCGAGGGGTTCGGGGGGTTTATATATAGAATAACAGATACCAGGGAGTGAGTTACAGGCTGGAATCTAATCGAGGGGTTCGGGGTGTTTATATACAGAATAACAGATACCCGGGAGTGAGTTACAGACTGGAATCTAATCGAGGGGTTCGGGGGGGTTTATATATAGAATAACAGATACCCGGGAGTGAGTTACAGGCTGGAATCTAATCGAGGGGTTCGGGGGGGTTTATATATAGAATAACAGATACCCGGGAGTGAGTTACAGACTGGAATCTAATCGAGGGGTTCGGGGGGGTTTATATATAGAATAACAGATACCCGGGAGTGAGTTACAGGCTGGAATCGAATCGAAGGGTTCGGGGGGGTTTATATATAGAATTACAGATACCCAGGAGTGAGTTACAGGCTGGAATCTAATCGAGGGGTTCGAGAAGTTTATATATAGAATAACAGATACTCTGGAGTGAGTTACAGGATGGAATCTAATCGAGGGGTTCGAGAAGTTTATATATAGAATAACAGATACCCGGGAGTGAGTTACAGGCTGGAATCTAATCGAGGGGTTCGAGAAGTTTAGATATAGAATAACAGATACTCTGGAGTGAGTTACAGGATGGAATCTAATCGAGGGGTTCGAGGGGTTTATACATAGAATAACAGATACCCGGAGTGAGTTACAGGCTGGAATCCAATCGAGGGGTTCATGGGGTTTATAGATAGAATAACAGATACCCGGGAGTGAGTTACAGGTTGGAAACTGATCGAGGGGTTCGTGGGGTTTATATATAGAACAACAGATACCCGGGAGTGAGTTACAGGCTGGAATCTAATCGAGGGGTTCGGGGGGGTTTATATATAGAATAACAGATACCCGGGAGTGAGTTACAGACTGGAATCTAATCGAGGGGTTCGGGAGGGTTTATATATAGAATAACAGATACCCGGGAGTGAGTTACAGGCTGGAATCTAATCGAGGGGTTCGGCTGATTTATATATAGAATAACAGATACCCGGGAGTGAGTTACAGGCTGGGATCTAATCGAGGGGTTCGGGGAGGTTTATATATAGAATTACAGATACCCAGGAGTGAGTTACAGGCTGGGATCTAATCGAGGGGTTCGGGGAGGTTTATATATAGAATAACAGATACCCGGGAGTGAGTTACAGGCTGGAATCTAATCGAAGGGTTCGGGGGGGTTTATATATAGAATAACAGATACCCGGGAGTGAGTTACAGGCTGGAATCTAATCGAGGGGTTCATGGGGTTTATATATAGAATAACAGATACCCGAGAGTGAGTTAAAGGCTGGAATCTAATCGAGGGGTTGGGGGGGTTTATATATAGAATAACAGATACCCGGGAGTGAGTTACAGGCTGGAATCTAATCGAAGAGTTCGGGGGGTTTATATATAGAATAACAGATACCCGGGAGTGAGTTACAGGCTGGAATCTAATCGAGGGGTTCGGGGGGGTTTATATATAGAATAACAGATACCCGGGAGTGAGTTACAGGCTGGAATCTAATCGAGGGGTTCGGGGGTTTATATATAGAATAACAGATACCCGAGAGTGAGTTACAGGCTGGAATCTAATCGAGGGGGTCAGGGGATTTATATATAGAATAACAGATACCCGGGAGTGAGTTACAGGCTGGAATCTAATCGAGGGGTTCGGGGAGGTTTATATATAGAATAACAGATACCCGGGAGTGAGTTACAGGCTGGAATCTAATCGAGGGGTTCGGGGCGGTTTATATATAGAATAACAGATACCCGGGAGTGAGTTACAGGCTGGAATCTAATCGAGGGATTCGGGGAGGTTTATATTTAGAATAACACATACCCGGGAGTGAGTTACAGGCTGGAATCTAATCGAGGGGTTCGGGGGGGTTTATATCTTGAATAATAGATACCCGGGAGTGAGTTACAGACTGCAATCTAATCGAGGGGTTCGGGGGGTTTATATTTAGAATAACACATACCCGGGAGTGAGTTACAGGCTGGAATCTAATCGAGGGGTTCGAGGGGTTTATATATAGAATAACAGATACCCGGGAGTGAGTTACAGGCTGGAATCTAATCGAGGGGTTCGGGGGGTTTATATATAGAATAACAGATACCCGGGAGTGAGTTACAGGCTGGAATCTAATCGAGGGGTTCGGGGGGGTTTATATCTTGAATAATAGATACCCGGGAGTGAGTTACAGGCTGGAATCTAATCGAGGGGATCGGGGGGTTTATATATAGAATAACAGATATCCGGGAGTGAGTTACAGGCTGGAATCCAATCGAGGGGTTCATGGGGTTTATAGATAGAATAACAGATACCCGGGAGTGAGTTACAGGTTGGAAACTGATCGAGGGGTTCGTGGGATTTATATATAGAACAACAGATACCCGGGAGTGAGTTACAGGCTGGAATCTAATCGAGGGGTTCGGGGGGGTTTATATATAGAATAACAGATACCCGGGAGTGAGTGACAGGCTGGAATCTAATCGAGGGGTTCGGAGGGTTTATATATAGAATAACAGATACCCGGGAGTGAGTTACAGGCTGGAATCTAATCGAGGAGTTCGGGGGGTTTATATATAGAATAACAGATACCCGGGAGTGAGTTACAGGCTGGAATCTAATCGAGGGGTTCGGGGGGTTTATATATAGAATAACAGATACCCGGGAGTGAGTTACAGGCTGGAATCTAATCGAGCTGTTCGGGGGGTTTATATATAGAATAATAGATACCCGGGAGTGAGTTACAGGCTGGAATCTAATCGAGGGGTTCGGGAAGTTTATATATAGAATAACAGATACTCTGGAGTGAGTTACAGGATGGAATCTAATCGAGGGGTTCCAGGGGTTTATATATAGAATAACAGATACCCGGGAGTGAGTTACAGGCTGGAATCTAATCGAGGGGTTCGGGGGGGTTTATATATAGAATAACAGATACCCGGGAGTGAGTTACAGGCTGGAATCTAATCGAGGGGTTCGGGGGGTTTATGTATAGAATAACAGATACCCGGGAGTGAGTTACAGGCTGGAATCTAATCGAGGGGTTCGGGGGGGTTTATATATAGAATAACAGATACCCGGGAGTGATTAACAGGCTGGAATCTAATCGAGGGGTTCGGGGGGTTTATATATATCGAATAACTGATACCTGGGAGTGAGTTACAGGCTGGAATCTAATCGAGGGCTTTGGGGGGTTTATATATAGAATAACAGATACCCGGGAGTGAGTTACAGACTGGAATCTAATCGAGGGGTTCGGGGGGGTTTATATATAGAATAACAGATACCCGGGAGTGAGTGACAGGCTGGAATCTAATCGAGGGGTTCGGAGGGTTTATATATAGAATAACAGATACCCGGGAGTGAGTTACAGGCTGGAATCTAATCGAGGAGTTCGGGGGGTTTATATATAGAATAACAGATACCCGGGAGTGAGTTACAGGCTGGAATCTAATCGAGGGGTTCGGGGGGTTTATATATAGAATAACAGATACCCGGGAGTGAGTTACAGGCTGGAATCTAATCGAGCTGTTCGGGGGGTTTATATATAGAATAATAGATACCCGGGAGTGAGTTACAGGCTGGAATCTAATCGAGGGGTTCGGGAAGTTTATATATAGAATAACAGATACTCTGGAGTGAGTTACAGGATGGAATCTAATCGAGGGGTTCCAGGGGTTTATATATAGAATAACAGATACCCGGGAGTGAGTTACAGGCTGGAATCTAATCGAGGGGTTCGGGGGGGTTTATATATAGAATAACAGATACCCGGGAGTGAGTTACAGGCTGGAATCTAATCGAGGGGTTCGGGGGGTTTATGTATAGAATAACAGATACCCGGGAGTGAGTTACAGGCTGGAATCTAATCGAGGGGTTCGGGGGGGTTTATATATAGAATAACAGATACCCGGGAGTGATTAACAGGCTGGAATCTAATCGAGGGGTTCGGGGGGTTTATATATAGAATAACTGATACCTGGGAGTGAGTTACAGGCTGGAATCTAATCGAGGGCTTTGGGGGGTTTATATATAGAATAACAGATACCCGGTGTGAGTTACAGGCTGGAATCTAATCGAGGGGTTCGGAGGTTTTATATAAAGAATAACAGATACCCGGGAGTGAGTTACAGGCTGGAATCTAATCGAGGGGTTCATGGGGTTTATATATAGAATAACAGATACCCGGGAGTGAGTTACAGGCTGGAATCTAATCGAGGGTTTCATGGGGTTTATATATAGAATAACAGATACCCGGGAGTGAGTTACAGGCTGGAATCTAATCAAGTGGTTCGGAGGGTTTATATAAAGAATAACAGATACCCGGGAGTGAGTTACAGGCTGGAATCTAATCGAGGGGTTCGGGGGGTTTATATATAGAATAACAGATACCCGGGAGTGAGTTACAGGCTGGAATCTAATCGAGGGGTTCGGGGGGTTTATATATAGAATAACAGATACACGGGAGTGAGTTACAGGCTGGAATCTAATCGAGTGGTTCGGGGTGTTTATATACAGAATAACAGATACCCGGGAGTGAGTTACAGACTGGAATCTAATCGAGGGGTTCGGGGGGGTTTATATATAGAATAACAGATACCCGGGAGTGAGTTACAGGCTGGGATCTAATCGAGGGGTTCGGGGAGGTTTATATATAGAATAACAGATACCCGGGAGTGAGTTACAGGCTGGAATCTAATCGAGGGGTTCGGGGGGTGTATATATAGAATAACAGATACCCGGGAGTGAGTTACAGGCTGGAATCTAATCGAAGGGTTCGGGGAGGTTTATATATAGAATAACAGATACCCGGGAGTGAGTTACAGGCTGGAATCTAATCGAGGGGTTCGGGGAGGTTTATATATAGAATAACAGATACCCGGGAGTGAGTTACAGGCTGGAATCTAATCGAGGGGTTCGGGGGGGGTTTATATATAGAATAACAGATACCCGGGAGTGAGTTACAGACTGGAATCTAATCGAGGGGTTCGAGAAGTTTATATATAGAATAACAGATACTCTGGAGTGAGTTACAGGATGGAATCTAATCGAGGGGTTCGAGGGGTTTATATATAGAATAACAGATACCCGGAGTGAGTTACAGGCTGGAATCCAATCGAGGGGTTCATGGGGTTTATAGATAGAATAACAGATACCCGGGAGTGAGTTACAGGTTGGAAACTGATCGAGGGGTTCGTGGGGTTTATATATAGAACAACAGATACCCGGGAGTGAGTTACAGGCTGGAATCTAATCGAGGGGTTCGGGGGGGTTTATATATAGAATAACAGATACCCGGGAGTGAGTTACAGACTGGAATCTAATCGAGGGGTTCGGGGGGGTTTATATATAGAATAACAGATACCCGGGAGTGAGTTACAGGCTGGAATCTAATCGAGGGGTTCGGCTGATTTATATATAGAATAACAGATACCCGGGAGTGAGTTACAGGCTGGAATCTAATCGAGGGGTTCGGGGGGTTTATATATAGAATAACAGATACCTGGGAGTGAGTTACAGGCTGGGATCTAATCGAGGGGTTCGGGGAGGTTTATATACAGAATTACAGATACCCAGGAGTGAGTTACAGGCTGGGATCTAATCGAGGGGTTCGGGGAGTTTTATATATAGAATAACAGATACCCGGGAGTGAGTTACAGGCTGGAATCTAATCGAAGGGTTCGGGGGGGTTTATATATAGAATAACAGATACCCGGGAGTGAGTTACAGGCTGGAATATAATCGAGGGGTTCGGGGGGTTTATATATAGAATAACAGATACCCGGGAGTGAGTTACAGGCTGGAATCTAATCGAGGGGTTCATGGGGTTTATATATAGAATAACAGATACTCGGGAGTGAGTTACAGGCTGGAATCTAATCGAGGGGTTCGGGGGGTTTATATACAGAATTACAGATACTCCGTAGTGAGTTACAGACTGAAATCTAATCGAGGGGTTCGGGGGGTTTATACATAAAATAACAGATACGCGGGAGTGAGTTGCAGGCTGGAATCTAATCGAGGGGTTCGGGGGGTTTATATATTGAATAACAGATACCCGGGAGTGAGTTACAGACTGGAATCTAATCGAGGGGTTCGAGAAGTTTATATATAGAATAACAGATACTCTGGAGTGAGTTACAGGATGGAATCTAATCGAGGGGTTCGAGGGGTTTATATATAGAATAACAGATACCCGGAGTGAGTTACAGGCTGGAATCCAATCGAGGGGTTCATGGGGTTTATAGATAGAATAACAGATACCCGGGAGTGAGTTACAGGTTGGAAACTGATCGAGGGGTTCGTGGGGTTTATATATAGAACAACAGATACCCGGGAGTGAGTTACAGGCTGGAATCTAATCGAGGGGTTCGGGGGGGTTTATATATAGAATAACAGATACCCGGGAGTGAGTTACAGACTGGAATCTAATCGAGGGGTTCGGGGGGGTTTATATATAGAATAACAGATACCCGGGAGTGAGTTACAGGCTGGAATCTAATCGAGGGGTTCGGCTGATTTATATATAGAATAACAGATACCCGGGAGTGAGTTACAGGCTGGAATCTAATCGAGGGGTTCGGGGGGTTTATATATAGAATAACAGATACCTGGGAGTGAGTTACAGGCTGGGATCTAATCGAGGGGTTCGGGGAGGTTTATATACAGAATTACAGATACCCAGGAGTGAGTTACAGGCTGGGATCTAATCGAGGGGTTCGGGGAGTTTTATATATAGAATAACAGATACCCGGGAGTGAGTTACAGGCTGGAATCTAATCGAAGGGTTCGGGGGGGTTTATATATAGAATAACAGATACCCGGGAGTGAGTTACAGGCTGGAATATAATCGAGGGGTTCGGGGGGTTTATATATAGAATAACAGATACCCGGGAGTGAGTTACAGGCTGGAATCTAATCGAGGGGTTCATGGGGTTTATATATAGAATAACAGATACTCGGGAGTGAGTTACAGGCTGGAATCTAATCGAGGGGTTCGGGGGGTTTATATACAGAATTACAGATACTCCGTAGTGAGTTACAGACTGAAATCTAATCGAGGGGTTCGGGGGGTTTATACATAAAATAACAGATACGCGGGAGTGAGTTGCAGGCTGGAATCTAATCGAGGGGTTCGGGGGGTTTATATATTGAATAACAGATACCAGGGAGTGAGTTACAGGCTGGAATCTAATCGAGGGGTTCGAGAAGTTTACATATAGAATAACAGATACTCTGGAGTGAGTTACAGGATGGAATCTAATCGAGGGGTTCGGGGGGTTTATATATTGAATAACAGATACCCGGGAGTGAGTTACAGGCTGGAATCCAATCGAGGGGTTCATGGGGTTTATATATAGAACAACAGATACCCGGGAGTGAGTTACAGGCTGGAATCTAATCGAGGTGTTTGGGGGGTTTATATATAGAATAACAGATACCCGGGAGTGAGTTACAGACTGGAATCTAATCGAGGGGTTCGGGGGGGTTTATATATAGAATAACAGATACCCGGGAGTGAGTTACAGGCTGGAATCTAATCGAAGGGTTCGGGGGGTTTATATATAGAATAACAGATACCTGGGAGTGAGTTACAGGCTGGGATCTAATCGAGGGGTTCGGGGAGGTTTATATATAGAATTACAGATACCCGGGAGTGAGTTACAGGCTGGAATCTAATCGAAGGGTTCGGGGGGGTTTATATATAGAATAACAGATACCCGGGAGTGAGTTACAGGCTGGAATATAATCGAGGGGTTCGGGGGGTTTATATATAGAATAACAGATACCCGGGAGTGAGTTACAGGCTGGAATCTAATCGAGGGGTTCATGGGGTTTATATATAGAATAACAGATACCCGGGAGTGAGTTACAGGCTGGAATCTAATCGAGGGGTTCGGGGGGTTTATATACAGAATTACAGATACTCCGTAGTGAGTTACAGACTGAAATCTAATCGAGGGGTTCGGGGGGTTTATACATAAAATAACAGATACGCGGGAGTGAGTTACAGGCTGGAATCTAATCGAGGGGTTCGGGGGGTTTATATATAGAATAACAGATACCAGGGAGTGAGTTACAGGCTGGAATCTAATCGAGGGGTTCGAGAAGTTTACATATAGAATAACAGATACTCTGGAGTGAGTTACAGGATGGAATCTAATCGAGGGGTTCGAGGGGTTTATATATAGAATAACAGATACCCGGAGTGAGTTACAGGCTGGAATCCAATCGAGGGGTTCATGGGGTTTATATATAGAATAACAGATACCAGGGAGTGAGTTACAGGATGGAATCTAATCGAGGGGTTCGAGGGGTTTATATATAGAATAACAGATACCAGGGAGTGAGTTACAGGCTGGAATCTAATCGAGGGGTTCGAGAAGTTTACATATAGAATAACAGATACTCTGGAGTGAGTTACAGGATGGAATCTAATCGAGGGGTTCGGGGTGGTTTATATATAGAATACCAGATACCCGGGAGTGAGTTACAGGTTGGAAACTGATCGAGGGGTTCGTGGGGGTTTATTTCGAGAATAACAGATACCCGGGAGTGAGTTACAGGCTGGAATCTAATCGAGGGGTTCGGGGGGTTTATATATAGAATAACAGATACCTGGGAGTGAGTTACAGGCTGGAATCTAATCGAGGGGTTCGGGGGTTTATATATAGAATAACAGATACCCGGGAGTGAGTTACAGGCTGGAATCTAATCGAGGGGTTCGGGGGATTTATATATAGAATAACAGATACCCGGGAGTGAGTTACAGGCTGGAATCTAACCGAGGGGTTCGGGGGGTTTATATAAAGAATAACAGATACCAGGGAGTGAGTTACCGGCTGGAATCTAATCGAGTGGTTCGGGGGGTTTATATAAAGAATAACAGATACCTGGGAGTGAGTTACAGGCTGGAATCTAATCGAGGTGTTCGGGGGGTTTATATATAGAATAACAGATACTCTGGAGTGAGTTACAGGATGGAATCTAATCGAGGTGTTCGGGGGGTTTATATATAGTATAACAGACACTCGGGAGTGAGTTACAGGCTGGAATCTAATCGAGGGGTTCGGGGGGTTAATATATAGAATAACAGATACCCGGGAGTGAGTTACAGGCTGGAATCTAATCGAGGGGTTCGGGGGGTTAATATATAGAATAACAGATACCCGGGAGTGAGTTACAGGCTGGAATCTAATCGAGGGGTTCGGTGGGGTTTATATATAGAATAACAGATACCCGGGAGTGAGTTACAGGCTGGAATCTAATCGAGGGGTTCGGGGGGTTTATATATACAATAACAGATACCCAGGAGTGAGTTACAGGCTGGAATCTAATCGAGGGGTTCGGGGGTTTATATATAGAATAACAGATACCCGAGAGTGAGTTACAGGCTGGAATCTAATCGAGGGGGTCAGGGGATTTATATATAGAATAACAGATACCCGGGAGTGAGTTACAGGCTGGAATCTAATCGAGGGGTTCGGGGAGGTTTATATATAGAATAACAGATACCCGGGAGTGAGTTACAGGCTGGAATCTAATCGAGGGGTTCAGGGGATTTATATATAGAATAACAGATACCCGGGAGTGAGTTACAGGCTGGAATCTAATCGAGGGATTCGGGGAGGTTTATATATAGAATAACAGATACCCGGGAGTGAGTTACAGGCTGGAATCTAATGGAGGGGTTCAGGGGGGTTTATATCTTGAATAATAGATACCCGGGAGTGAGTTACTGACTGGAATCTAATGGAGGGGTTCAGGGGGGTTTATATCTTGAATAACAGATACCCGGGAGTGAGTTACAGGCTGGAATCTAATGGAGGGGTTCAGGGGGGTTTATATCTTGAATAATAGATACCCGGGAGTGAGTTACAGACTGGAATCTAATCGAGGGGTTCGGGGGGGTTTATATCTTGAATAATAGATACCCGGGAGTGAGTTACAGACTGCAATCTAATCGAGGGGTTCGGGGGGTTTATATTTAGAATAACACATACCCGGGAGTGAGTTACAGGCTGGAATCTAATCGAGGGGTTCGGGGGGTTTATATATAGAATAACAGATACCCGGGAGTGAGTTACAGACTGGAATCTAATCGAGAGGTTCGGGGTTTTTTTATATAGAATAACAGATACCCGGGAGTGAGTTACAGGCTGGAATCTAATCGAGGGGATCGGGGGGTTTATATATAGAATAACAGATATCCGGGAGTGAGTTACAGGCTGGAATCCAATCGAGGGGTTCATGGGGTTTATAGATAGAATACCAGATACCCGGGAGTGAGTTACAGGCTGGAATCTAATCGAGGGGTTCGGGGGGTTTATATATAGAATAACAGATACCCGGGAGTGAGTTACAGGTTGGAAACTGATCGAGGGGTTCGTGGGATTTATATATAGAACAACAGATACCCGGGAGTGAGTTACAGGCTGGAATCTCATCGAGGGGTTCTGGGGATTTATATATAGAATAACAGATACCCGGGAGTGAGTTACAGGCTGGAATCTAATCGAGGGGTTCGGGGGGGTTTATTTCGAGAATAACAGATACCCGGGAGTGAGTTACACGCTGGAATCTCATCGAGGGGTTCGGGGGATTTATATATAGAATAACAGATACCCGGGAGTGAGTTACAGGATGGAATCTAATCGAGGTGTTCGGGGGGTTTATATATAGAATAACAGACACTCGGGAGTGAGTTACAGGCTGGAATCTAATCGAGGGGTTCGGGGGGTTAATATATAGAATAACAGATACCCGGGAGTGAGTTACAGGATGGAATCTAATCGAGGTGTTCGGGGGGTTTATATATAGAATAACAGACACTCGGGAGTGAGTTACAGGCTGGAATCTAATCGAGGGGTTCGGGGGATTTATATATAGAATAACAGATACCCGGGAGTGAGTTACAGGCTGGAATCTAACCGAGGGGTTCGGGGGGTTTATATAAAGAATAACAGATACCAGGGAGTGAGTTACAGGCTGGAATCTAATCGAGTGGTTCGGGGGGTTTATATAAAGAATAACAGATACCTGGGAGTGAGTTACAGGCTGGAATCTAATCGAGGTGTTCGGGGGGTTTATATATAGAATAACAGATACTCTGGAGTGAGTTACAGGATGGAATCTAATCGAGGTGTTCGGGGTGGTTTATATATAGAATACCAGATACCCGGGAGTGAGTTACAGGTTGGAAACTGATCGAGGGGTTCGTGGGGGTTTATTTCGAGAATAACAGATACCCGGGAGTGAGTTACAGGCTGGAATCTAATCGAGGGGTTCGGGGGGTTTATATATAGAATAACAGATACCTGGGAGTGAGTTACAGGCTGGAATCTAATCGAGGGGTTCGGGGGTTTATATATAGAATAACAGATACCCGGGAGTGAGTTACAGGCTGGAATCTAATCGAGGGGTTCGGGGGATTTATATATAGAATAACAGATACCCGGGAGTGAGTTACAGGCTGGAATCTAACCGAGGGGTTCGGGGGGTTTATATAAAGAATAACAGATACCAGGGAGTGAGTTACAGGCTGGAATCTAATCGAGTGGTTCGGGGGGTTTATATAAAGAATAACAGATACCTGGGAGTGAGTTACAGGCTGGAATCTAATCGAGGTGTTCGGGGGGTTTATATATAGAATAACAGATACTCTGGAGTGAGTTACAGGATGGAATCTAATCGAGGTGTTCGGGGGGTTTATATATAGTATAACAGACACTCGGGAGTGAGTTACAGGCTGGAATCTAATCGAGGGGTTCGGGGGGTTAATATATAGAATAACAGATACCCGGGAGTGAGTTACAGGCTGGAATCTAATCGAGGGGTTCGGGGGGTTAATATATAGAATAACAGATACCCGGGAGTGAGTTACAGGCTGGAATCTAATCGAGGGGTTCGGTGGGGTTTATATATAGAATAACAGATACCCGGGAGTGAGTTACAGGCTGGAATCTAATCGAGGGGTTCGGGGGGTTTATATATACAATAACAGACACCCAGGAGTGAGTTACAGGCTGGAATCTAATCGAGGGGTTCGGGGGTTTATATATAGAATAACAGATACCCGAGAGTGAGTTACAGGCTGGAATCTAATCGAGGGGGTCAGGGGATTTATATATAGAATAACAGATACCCGGGAGTGAGTTACAGGCTGGAATCTAATCGAGGGGTTCGGGGAGGTTTATATATAGAATAACAGATACCCGGGAGTGAGTTACAGGCTGGAATCTAATCGAGGGGTTCAGGGGATTTATATATAGAATAACAGATACCCGGGAGTGAGTTACAGGCTGGAATCTAATCGAGGGATTCGGGGAGGTTTATATATAGAATAACAGATACCCGGGAGTGAGTTACAGGCTGGAATCTAATGGAGGGGTTCAGGGGGGTTTATATCTTGAATAATAGATACCCGGGAGTGAGTTACAGACTGGAATCTAATCGAGGGGTTCGGGGGGGTTTATATCTTGAATAATAGATACCCGGGAGTGAGTTACAGACTGCAATCTAATCGAGGGGTTCGGGGGGTTTATATTTAGAATAACACATACCCGGGAGTGAGTTACAGGCTGGAATCTAATCGAGGGGTTCGGGGGGTTTATATATAGAATAACAGATACCCGGGAGTGAGTTACAGACTGGAATCTAATCGAGAGGTTCGGGGTTTTTTTATATAGAATAACAGATACCCGGGAGTGAGTTACAGGCTGGAATCTAATCGAGGGGATCGGGGGGTTTATATATAGAATAACAGATATCCGGGAGTGAGTTACAGGCTGGAATCCAATCGAGGGGTTCATGGGGTTTATAGATAGAATACCAGATACCCGGGAGTGAGTTACAGGTTGGAAACTGATCGAGGGGTTCGTGGGATTTATATATAGAACAACAGATACCCGGGAGTGAGTTACAGGCTGGAATCTAATCGAGGGGTTCGGGGGGGTTTATTTCGAGAATAACAGATACCCGGGAGTGAGTTACACGCTGGAATCTAATCGAGGGGTTCGGGGGGTTAATATATAGAATAACAGATACCCGGGAGTGAGTTACAGGCTGGAATCTAATCGAGGGGTTCGGGGGGTTTATATAAAGAATAACAGATACCCGGGAGTGAGTTACAGGATGGAATCTAATCGAGGTGTTCGGGGGGTTTATATATAGAATAACAGACACTCGGGAGTGAGTTACAGGCTGGAATCTAATCGAGGGGATCGGGGGGTTAATATATAGAATAACAGATACCCGGGAGTGAGTTACAGGCTGGAATCTAATCGAGGGGTTCGGGGGGTTAATATATAGAATAACAGATACCCGGGAGTGAGTTACAGGCTGGAATCTAATCGAGGGGTTCGGGAAGTTTATATATAGAATAACAGATACTCTGGAGTGAGTTACAGGCTGGAATCTAATCGAGGGGTTCGGGGGTTTATATATAGAATAACAGATACCCGAGAGTGAGTTACAGGCTGGAATCTAATCGAGGGGGTCAGGGGATTTATATATAGAATAACAGATACCCGGGAGTGAGTTACAGGCTGGAATCTAATCGAGGGGTTCGGGGAGGTTTATATATAGAATAACAGATACCCGGGAGTGAGTTACAGGCTGGAATCTAATCGAGGGGGTCAGGGGATTTATATATAGAATAACAGATACCCGGGAGTGAGTTACAGGCTGGAATCTAATCGAGGGGTTCGGGGAGGTTTATATATAGAATAACAGATACCCGGGAGTGAGTTACAGGCTGGAATTTAATGGAGGGGTTCAGGGGGGTTTATATCTTGAATAACAGATACCCGGGAGTGAGTTACAGGCTGGAATCTAATGGAGGGGTTCAGGGGGGTTTATATCTTGAATAATAGATACCCGGGAGTGAGTTACAGACTGGAATCTAATCGAGGGGTTCGGGGGGGTTTATATCTTGAATAATAGATACCCGGGAGTGAGTTACAGACTGCAATCTAATCGAGGGGTTCGGGGGGTTTATATTTAGAATAACACATACCCGGGAGTGAGTTACAGGCTGGAATCTAATCGAGGGGTTCGGGGGGTTTATATATAGAATAACAGATACCCGGGAGTGAGTTACAGACTGGAATCTAATCGAGAGGTTCGGGGTTTTTTTATATAGAATAACAGATACCCGGGAGTGAGTTACAGGCTGGAATCTAATCGAGGGGATCGGGGGGTTTATATATAGAATAACAGATATCCGGGAGTGAGTTACAGGCTGGAATCTAATCGAGGGGTTCGAGGGGTTTATATATAGAATAACAGATACCCGGGAGTGAGTTACAGGCTGGAATCTAATCGAGGGGTTCGGGGGGGTTTATATATAGAATAACAGATACCCGGGAGTGAGTTGCAGGCTGGAATCTAATCGAGGGGTTCGGGGGGTTTATATATAGAATAACAGATACCCGGGAGTGAGTTACAGGCTGGAATCTAATCGAGGGGTTCGGGGGGGTTTATATATAGAATAACAGATACCTGGGAGTGAGTTACAGACTGGAATCTAATCTAGGGCTTTGGGGGGTTAATATATAGAATAACAGATACCCGGGAGTGAGTTACAGGCTGGAATCTAATCGAGGGGTTCGGGGGGGTTTATATATAGAATAACAGATACCTGGGAGTGAGTTACAGACTGGAATCTAATCTAGGGCTTTGGGGGGTTTACATATAGAATAACAGATACCCGGGAGTGATTTACAGGCTGGAATCTAATCGAGGGGTTCGGGGGTTTATATATAGAATAACTGATACCTGGGAGTGAGTTACAGGCTGGAATCTAATCTAGGGCTTTGGGGGGTTAATATATAGAATAACAGATACCCGGTGTGAGTTACAGGCTGGAATCTAATCGAGGGGTTCGGAGGTTTTATATAAAGAATAACAGATACCCGGGAGTGAGTTACAGGCTGGAATCTAATCGAGGGGTTCATGGGGTTTATATATAGAATAACAGATACCCGGGAGTGATTTACAGGCTGGAATCTAATCGAGGGGTTCGGGGGGTTTATATATAGAATAACAGATACCCGGGAGTGAGTTACAGGCTGGAATCTAATCGAGGAGTTCGGGGGGTTTATATATAGAATAACAGATACCCGGGAGTGAGTTACAGGCTGGAATATAATCGAGGGGTTCGGGGTGTTTATATATAGAATAACAGATACCCGGGAGTGAGTTACAGGCTGGAATCTAATCGAGGGGATGAGGGGGTTGACTTATGAGGAAAGGTTGAGGAGGTTGGGCCTCTACTCATTGGAGTTCAGAAGAATGAGAGGTGATCTTATGGAAACGTATCAGATTATGAGGGGGGCTCGACAAGGTGGATGCAGAGAGGATGTTCCCACTGATGGGGGAGACTAGAACTAGGGGGCATGGTCTTAGAATAAGGGGCCGCCCATTTAAAACTGAGATGAGGAGGAATTTCTTCTCGTAAATCTGTGGAACTCGCTGCCTCAGAGAGCTGTGGAAGCCGGGACATTGAATATATTTAAGGACAGAGATAGACAGTTCCTTAACCGATAAGGGGGCGGGCAGGAAGTGGAGCTGGGTCCATGATCGGATCAGGCCACGATCGTATTAAATGGTGGAGCAGGGCTCGAGGGGACGAATGGCCGGCTCCTGCTCCTGTGTAACAGGCTCGAGGGGCCGAATGGCCGGACTCCTGGTCCTGTGTTGTGGGGAACGGTGTAATGCTGGTGGTTCTCTGCTCTGTTCCAGCCGCGCTCTCCCGTTGAACGCTTGTCGTTTGGGCCGTGGGGCCTCGGGGCCCGATCTCATCGCAGCCCTGGAGGGCTTAGGCTCCTGCAGTGCCCGGGCCCTGACCCTGCTCAGCAGTGTGTTCGGGGCCAGCGGCCTGCTGCTGGTGGGGATTGCCGTCAGCACCGACTACTGGCTGTACATGGAGGAGGGCGTCATCTCGCAACACAACCAGACCACCGAGATCACCATGGCCCTCCACTCGGGGCTGTGGAGGGTTTGCTTCGTCGCAGGTAGGAGGGGTGTGGGCGGAGAGGAGGGGAGGGGGGAGGGAGGGGAGGGGAGGAGGAGGGAGGGGAGGGGAGGGGAGGGGGAGGGAGGGGAGGGGAGGGGAGGGAGGGGAGAGGGGAGGGAGCGGGAGGAGGGAGAGGGGAGGGGAGTGGGGAGGGAGGGAGGGAGGGAGAGG